>NC_041394.2:205646069-205663984 GCF_900747795.2 Erpetoichthys calabaricus | reverse complement strand
AGGCTTCATAATTATATAGTCTATGCCTACATTTTGTCATTTACTACTAAATATGAAAAACGTTTCTGTTTTAAAAATGTGTTTACACAGATTGCTGTAGAAATGGAACACACATGAACTGTGTGTGTTCCAAATAGTGAGCTATTATTTCCACTCTAAAACTCTAGCAGTTCAGTCATTCCCAGATAATCAAACAAGGTATGAGCTGGGAAAACTTAGTGAACGTTCTGCGACGGTGGGGGATGGAATAGCCGGCTGCTTGCTGGCTCGTCTTAATCGGCACATTTAGAAGACAAAAGAGAGCTGCGAATGGTTTTAAGGTGGGCCGGATCTACGAGTTTTTTCGTAGACTCTGGTAATTCTAGTGTTAACAAATTGTTGTTGGTATATTTTCCCTCAGTTTAAAAAGGTTTTCTTTTCTTCTTAATAAAAATTTAAAAGCAGTACTTCGCCGCTGCGAAGCGCGGGGATTTTGCTATATATATGTAGATATGTATATATATATATATATATGTGAATGTATGTATGTATATATGTATGTCTATATATATATATATATATATATATATGTAGATATGTATATATATGTGTATATATATGTAGTGTGACTGTTTAAGGTCTCTGTGACCCCTTGAACCATCAGACTAGACGTCAGACACCAGATAAAAGTCCAAATAACGTTTTATTGTTAATAATAATAATAAGAATAATAAATGTGCACAAAGCACCCTCCACTCCACAATACTCAAATAATAATAATTCCAATAACCAATACACAATCCTCCACTCCCAGACGCGTTGCCACCCTTCCACCCAGCTCAGCTCCACGTCTGGGATTTCCCATCGTCCTTTTATATTCCCTGACCCGGAAGTGTTTCCCATCTTACAGTCCATGTGATTTCTTATCACTTCCGGGTCAGATAAAAAGTCCTTCTTTTCAACCCGGAAACACGTCGTTCCCTCTGGTCATATGATTATGATGTGCTTCCGGGTTATAGGGCATGTATAAGTCCTTGAGCCTCCCTGCAGCGTCCTCTGGTGGGCCCCACGGTGTCCAGCAAGGTTGGGAATAAAAACTCCATTGTCCATAATTCCCTGCTGGTCTTCGGGGCACTTCCATGCTACAGGGAGGGCTCCATCTAGCGGCCTGGGGGTATTGGCCGGGGTAAATGGCTGGCCATCCCTCACAGTTCCCTCCCTTAAGCGAAGACCACTGAGGCGGAGCGGCCAGCCCCGCGAGGGATGTCTTCCTCCAGGAGAACCCTTCAGATGGGCCTTGGCTGCGCTGTCTAGACTCCCCAGAGAACCTAGGGGGAACGGTGTATCGGTTGTCCCTCTGATCCCCTGTCCTCCGAGGACAACTTCGCCATACGTGGCCCGGCTGACGACAGTTATAACAAAGGCGTCGCTCTCCTGGTTGTCTTCCTCGGCGAGACTGGAAACACCTCGGAAACTCCATCAACTCCGCCCTTTTCTCCTCCAAGTGAGGTTTTAAGGCCGCCTCAGAACACTCTGCCCTTCTCTCTACTTTGTCAGGAGACCCGCATTTTATTTTGAGGATCTCCTGCTTAATCTGGGGTTTGTTCACAGTTTGGGTCTCTCTATTAACAAAAGAGAGCCCTTTCACTGTCTGAACACCCTTTGACCTTATTTTATTCCGCAGCGGCGTCTTCAGCACCACATCGCCCCGAGAGACAGTACTTTCCAACTGCTCCGGTTTGATTGGCACTTCCCCCGCCCCTTCTGTTACCAAGGACAACTCCCTTACAGCGTGCATTGGGGTCTTGAGGTCCGCCTCTCTCCGAGAAGCCATCTCGTATAGTTGCCCCAGCTCGATCGGTCCTTCCCCCGACCACTCGGTTACCATTCCACAATCTTTTGATAGGCACGCAGTGCTTTGGCACCCGCTACTTATTAACTGCGGCGCCGGATCACACTGCATCCCTGTATGCTGTACAGCACAGGTTTTATTTACCTGAACCGCTCTTTTAATCTGGGGCATATCCACAGTTTGGGTCTCTCTAGGTGTATAAGAAAGCCCCTTTACTGTCTGAATCCCCTTTGATTTACATATGACCGGTGTTGGTGTCTTCAGGGTCGCATCACTCCGGCAGACAGCACTATTCAGCTGCTCCGGCTTGATCGACCCTTCCATCAAGCACCCAGTCCACGTTTCCGCCTTTCTTGTAGGGTTCGCGGTGACTTGGCACCCGCTACTTATCAAATGCGGGCCCGTTTCACACTGCGTCCCTATTATATACGGTACCGGTTTTACCCACCTGTACCGCCAAATCAAATAATACGGGAGGCTCTCGACCCAACCGCCGCAGGTACTCGTCTACCTTTCTTAACCGCGCTTCAGCTGCTGCTCCCAGCTCTCTAATGATCTTCTTTATAGATGCCAAAATCTGCAAGAAACTGTGCACGGGCTGAAGCAACTTCTCCAGCTCGCGCACATCAAAAAAGTTATTTAATTCAGCTGGAGGCAGGCATAAGCCATCACTAGCCAAACCTCCCGGCTGGAAGCCAATGAGCACGCCCTCTCTTGGCACATGCTCGATTGGGTTGCGCACAGGCTTCTGGGAATTGGAGTTCTTATTGTCTGAGGACCGGGTTGCCTTCTTCGGCGGACTGCGGTCTGTCTTTTTTAATTTGTCGGCAGACTGATCAGCCATTTCCCGGCCCTCCTTACCTTCTTGCGGGGTGAGCGGTGCTTTGCTCGCCTCCCCCATTCCCTTCGGAAAGTCCAAGTCCATCTCTTCAGAGACGAATGCACAAACAGTGGGACGCGGACCTCCTCCTTCCCAGAACACACCGGGGTCGATCACGTGTTCCTCGCCGGCCGTCGACATGCGGAAGTTGCCTTTAATGCTCGTTGGCTCGAACAGGAGCGTGTCACTATCTTCGGGAATATCTCCGTTTTCCTTCGGAACCTCCAAGTGATCTTTTCCGAGGTACATGCACGGGACAAAGTGAGTTATTTTAAATGGATTATTTGTTAAATTCCTGGCACGTACCTTAGAGCAATCGTCTGTATACGGAGGTTTCTCCTGACTTGTGTAGCTGCTCCGTCGCTCCTCCCGGGCGTCGGTCATTACGAGCGTGGCTCTCCCGCTGGCGATGTCGCTCTGCTTGTCCTTCTTCTTCCCCATATCTGACGTGGTGAAGGTAGGTTCAGGCGACGTTGCTGCATGACTGGACGTTGTCCTCTTAGGGTTCTGTCCACAGTAAAATTTTTTAAAAACAGGTCCTCTGCTAAAACCGATGGCCAGAGAATCCTGCCAGCTACGCCAACTGTGACTGTTTAAGTTCTCCGTGACCCCTTGAACCCTCAGACTAGATGTCAGACACCAGATTAAAGTCCAAATAATGTTTTATTGTTAATAATAATAATAATAAGAAGAATAATAAATGTGCGCAAAGCACCCTCCACTCCACAATACTCAAATAATAATAATTCCAATAACCAATACACAATCCTCCACTCCCAGACGAGTTGCCACCCTTCCACCCAGCTCAGCTCCACGTCTGGGATTTCCCATCGTCCTTTTATATTCCCTGACCCGGAAGTGTTTCCCATCTTACAGTCCATGTGATTTCTTATCACTTCCGGGTCAGATAAAAAGTCCTTCTTTTCAACCCGGAAACACGTCATTCCCTCTGGTCATATGATTATGACGTGCTTCCGGGTTATAGGGCACGTATAAGTCCTTGAGCCTCCCTGCAGCGTCCTCTGGTGGGCCCCACGGTGTCCAGCAGGGTTGGGAATAAAAACTCCATTGTCCATAATTCCCTGCTGGTCTTCGGGGCACTTCCATGCTACAGGGAGGGCTCCATCTAGCGGCCTGGGGGTATTGGCCGGGGTAAATGGACGGCCATCCCTCACAGTAGATATGTATATATATATGTGTATATATATATATATATGTAGATATGTATATATATATGTAGATATATAAATATATATGTATATATATGTGTGTGTGTGTGTGTATATATATATATATATGTGTGTATGTATGTATGTATGTGTGTATATATATGTATGTGTATGTATGTATGTGTATATGTATATATGTATATGTGTGTGTGTATGTATGTGTGTATATGTATGTGTATATATATTGATATGTGTATATATATATATATATGTATATATATGTGGATGTATATATGTATATATATATATATGTATATATGTTTATATGTGTATATGTAGATATGTGTATATATAGATATGTATATATATATGTATATATGTATATGTATATATATGTTTATGTGTGTCTGTGTGTGTATATATATATATATATATATATACTAGCAAAATACCCGCGCTTCGCAGCGGAGAAGTAGTGTGTTAAAGAGGTTATGAAAAAAAAAGGAAACATTTTAAAAATAACGTAACATGATTGTCAATGTAATTGTGTTGTCATTGTTATGAGTGTTGCTGTCTTTTATATATATAATATACACACACACACACACACATAAACATATATATACATATACATATATATACATATCTACATATACACATATCTACATATATATATACATATACACATCCACATATATATACATATATACATATATATATATATATATATACAGTATATATATATATATATATACACACACACACAGACACATATATATACATAAATATTTACATATCTACATATATACACATCTACATATATATACATATCTACATCTATCTAGATATACATACATACATAAATAGATTGACACATATATATATACATATCTACATATATATATATATATGTAATTGTGTTGTCATTGTTATGAGTGTTGCTGTCATATATATATATATATATATATATACTAGCAAAATACCCGCGCTTCGCAGCGGAGAAGTAGTGTGTTGAAGAGGTTATGTAAACATATATATATATACATATACATATATACATATATATACATATCTACATATACAGATATCTACATATAGCAAAATACCCGCGCTTCGCAGCGGAGAAGTAGTGTGTTAAAGAGGTTATGTAACTATATATATACATAAACATATATACATATATATATACATATCTACATATACACATATCTATATATACATATATATACATATACACATCCACATATACATATATATATATACATATACAAATTTACATATCTACATATATATATATATATATATATATATATATATAGATATAAATATAGACATACATACATTCACATATAGATATATATATATATATATATATATATATATATATATATATATGTACTGTATATATACATATCTACTTATTGGCTCCTGTATTTAGGATATAGCGGGTTGGATAATGGATGGACGGACATCTGTATGCATAGCCCTATTTGCCCGTTTTCGTTTTTTTTCTTTCTTCAGTAACATTTCAGTAAACCCGGAGCTTGTCAGTTCAAATCCTGGTACTGACACCACTGTGTGACCATGAGGAAGTTACTTCACCTGCCTGTTCTGCAAAAAACAAAAGTAATGTAAGAAATTGTACCTCAGATGTTGCAAGTTGCTGGAATAAAGGCATAAGTAAAATAGATAAATATGTATTATACACATAGGAACTATTAATTTATTTTCAGTTAAGTCATCTGCAGCAAACTTTTATAAATGAGGGTTTCTCATTTTTAGATAGTGCAAACTGTTTCTTCTTCATTGACATTTTCTCTTGGAGAGGTTTTTTCATTTCATTGAAAATTAAAGCAGCAGCTGCCAAAATATGTAGCTTTCTTATTAATTTTTCAACATTGTGTAAAATAAATTTATAAAGTAACATAAAAGGTTTAAATACTGGTTATCCTTTTACACTAAAATATTACTAAAGAGAAACAAAAAAAGTAAAATGGATATGTTCTTTTTCTTTAAGGAGATTAAATATTACTGAAGAAAGAAAAAAAAAAATTAAACAGCCAAATGGGGCTATGCATACAAACTTAAAAGGTTTAAATAAAACAGAAATATATATTTTATTTTTACTTGCTTAACTTGTGGAGGGTGTATCCTGTAGCAAAGCCCTAACTTTTTTCAGTCAATAAGTCTTAAAAAAAGGTGTAAAGATATTGACAATAAGCTAAGCAAACCCAGGAAGACGTGGAATCGTTTAAATCAAGTATCATTACATCTTCCTTTCTTTAAGAGAAGTAAGGCAGTACTTATAAGCTTACATATTTATATATAGATATACATACATATATATATATATATATCTACTGTATATCCGAAGCCGTGCAAGCACACTCTTGAGAATGCAACGTATAGTTGTACAGAAGAAAAGCAATCTTGCCTCAAATAAATGGCAACCTTTTGTAGGTCTATGAACTTAATTTAAACTTTAGGTTTACACGGTGCTTTCTTTCCGAAGTACCTGCACTCATGAATATGTCTGTATGTGTCAGTCGGTCAAATCCACGCGCTTCGCACCGGCGAAGTACCGCTTTTAAATTTTTATTAAGAAGAAAAGAAAGCCTTTTTAAATTGAGGGAAAATATACTAATAACAGTTTGTTAACCCTTTAACCGCCAACTCCCTAAATATTCCCCAAGCCAGGCGAAATCTGAACAATTTTTGTTTTTTTACTTTTTTACATTTTTTTTTACATTTTTTACATTTATTCAAGCAGTATTGACCACTAAATGTTGTGCAAGTTGCCAGTGTATACACGAAATCTATAAATGTAACCTGAATTCTCAGCTAAGCAAAACATCTTTATACCAAACCGTGCCCTTTTCAATGGTAGATACTGTCGAAACTGTAAGCGGCCCTTCCACGACAATAAACTTTCATCAACTGCAACTGACGGTCCTGGCATGTAGGGCAACTGAAATGCTTCAAATAAATGATCAATCAAAGGACGTAGCTTGAACAAGTGGTCGCGGTTTGGATCTTTCTTATCTGGCTCGTTTCTGTTGTCATTCAAATGAAAGAATTTCAGCAGCAAAGAGAATCGGTTACGTGTCATGACAGCTGCAAAAACAGGTGTTGCATACATAGGATCTGTAGACCAGTACATCTCAATATCTGGTTTTCTGATTATTCCCATCAACATCAAAATCCCAATGAATTTTTTCATTTCGTTTTCATCTGTGTCTACCCAAGCACGAACACGGGAATGTGGAGGTAAATTGGGATTTTTCTCAATAAACTGTGCTGCATACAGATTTGTCTGATGAACAAAATGTCTAATCAAATCAGGTGACACAAACAGCTCATAAAACTGCTCAGCAGTGTAATTGTTTACATCAACAATAAAGCCACACGTTCCTCAAACGAATGCAGAAAAGGTAGTTCACCACGGGCAGCAGCCCAGCTGAGATGCTGGGGATACACCCACTCAGCGCCGTCATCCGATGCGTCTTCATTCACAATATCATGCAGCGCACGTTGCTGCTCATCACTGTCACTAAAATCTTCTTCAGAACTGCTACAATCATGATCAGAACTGTCCAAAATCGCCTGCAAAGCCTCACTTGAAGTCAGTTTACGTTTCGCCATATTCACAGCTGTTACATGCGAATCACGTCACATGACCGGCCAAAACAACCACAGACTTGTCGAAATACAACGTAGTAATAATACCCACGCCAAACCGTCGGTTATACTACTTGCCAGGCATTCATATAACCACAGGCAAATGTGCCGGATAATTCCGGCAGTATGGCGTTAGCATTAAAACAGCGGTGCCGGATATATCCGGCAGAGGGCGGTGAAGGGGTTAAGGATCTGTTTTTTTGTGAAGCTGCCTTCACTCGAGTGATCACTTCGACCTGACTTGGTGGCCAACTATAAGCGTTACCTGGTAGGTAACCACCCATACAATCAGATTGTGAATCAGACTACGAATGCCGTGAATGTAATTACCCCGATCTACATGTTGTCAAATAAACGAACCACACGCCGTGGCGCGGAATGTAATTACCTCGATGTACATGTTGTCAAATAAACGAACCACACGCAGTGGCGCAATTTTAGGGGCTTTGCCTGTAGCGCTGACGTCCGAGGTTCGATTCCCGTAAGGGAGTGAAGTGAGTGGCTGGTTACCTACCAGGTAACGCTTATGGTTGGCCAGCAACTGAGGTAACATCAGCCACGGTGCCTTCAGTTGTGAGAAGCAGATCATAGAATGGTTGAAAATAGTTTACTGTCAAATAATGCAAAGAGTACGTGACACGTCTTTCCCCCTTATTCTTGGCTCATCAGGCGTACACACTCACTGCACTTGCTTACGGTAATCGAACCTCGGACGTCAGCGCTAGAGGGGCTTAGCAGCGGTGAAGTATTGCTTTTAAATTTTAATTAAGAACAAAAGAAAACCTCAGAGGTTCGATTCCCGTAAGGGAGTGAAGTGAGTGGCTGGTTACCTACCAGGTAACGCTTATGGTTGGCCATCAAGTGACGTAACATCAGCCACGGTGCCTTCAGTTGTGAGAAGCAGATCATAGAATGATTGAAAATAGTTTTGCATTTACCTTTTTAGTAAAAGGCGAGCTTTTAAGCCTGAGAAATCACCCCGTAAATGCACACGTTTAATTGCACATGTGTTAACATGTATGCGTACACAGTATTAAAAGACAGTGAACAACGTCATTTACCTTTGTTCCCGCGTTTGATAAAAGGCGAGCTTTTAAGCCTGAGAAATCACCCCGTAAATGCACATGTTTAATTGCACATGTGTTAATATGTATGCTTACACAGTATTAAAAGACACTCAAAAATTAACGTCATTTACCTTCGTTCCCGCGTTTGACTCGTGCTGTAAATCTCTTCCTTGTATTTAGTTCACGTGATTACGTAGGAGGCGTGATGACACGATACGTGACTCCGCCTCCTCCATTAGAGTATATGGACAAAAAACATGTTCCAGTTATGACCATTACGCATAGAATTTCGAAATGAAACCTGCCTAACTTTTGTAAGTAAGCTGTAAGGAATGAGCCTGCCAAATTTCAGCCTTCCACCTACACGGGAAGTTCGAGAATTAGTGATGAGTCAGTCAGTCAGTCAGTCAGTCAGTCAGTGAGTCAGTGAGGGCTTTGCCTTTTATTAATATGTATAGATATATATATGACAGCAACACTCATAACAATGACAACACAATTACATTGACAATCATGTTACGTTATTTTTAAAATGTTTCCTTTTCTTTTTCATAACCTCTTTAACACACTACTTCTCCGCTGTGAAGCGCGGCTATTTTGCTATAAAGAATATAGTGGACAATGGTTTAAAGGAGTAGATATTTAAAATTGGTGGTAAGAGTAAATTGTTTGGCAAATGAAGCTCTTCATAAAGAGCTAAATGAACACATCGAAGAACTGTTGGTCTCATCCATTGTGAGAAATGGATGTCTAGGATGGAACTCTAATGACAGCGATGTTATTTTGCCTTTTTTGAGGTATCCTGTATTTAATCAACCTGAGAGGTTTTAATTATGTATATGTACATTAAATCATGAGCAGAAGATCAAAGGTTCAGAAAGATAAGGAAAAGGCAACTAAAGCTTCATCAAAGCCTAATCCAGTCTTAAGTTTACAATACGGCCTGCCAGAGACTTATTTGGAAGAGACTGGCGAAGGAATGGATCTACTTGGACCTCACACTGCAGCATCGGCTCCAGTCGAGAGCGAAAGTGGAAGCAAAAATATGAGTGAGGTGGACGATGAGAGTTCACAGATCTCAGGTGGGGTAAGGGAACTGAGCTTTACCTCTCTGTCTCCACTATCAATTACTACTAATTCCCACAGTGAATCAACAGTATCAAGTCCAACCGGAATCATGGCTCCACCTTTGTAGGGTATCTATACTAATAAAAGGCAAAGCCCTCACTCACTGACTCACTCATCACTAATTCTCCAACTTCCCATGTACGTACAAGGCTAAAATTTGGCAGGCTCATTCCTTACAGCTTACTTACAAAAGTTAAGCAGGTTTTATTTCGAAATTCTACGAGTAACAGTCATAACTGAATCCTACTTACGTACATATATACGTCCATAGCCTGCAGCTCGGTCGCCGTGTGAGGCGGGGTTGCGTCCTGCATCCCCCAGCCTCTCACATAGTTGGCTGCCTGCCTATATTGCGTCCCCCATCCCCACGCCTCCCATGTAGTTGGCTGCCTGCCTATTTTACACGTTTGGAGAGCCGCCAATGCCTCTTAAACATCTTAGATTCACAGGTGACGATTTGAGTAATGGACACTTTGATGTTTATGAATGTTTCAATTCTCAAAAGCTAGATGTGAAGGTTATCGATGAAACTGGTTGTATGCTTACAACGCTTGACAGATGCCGAATGTCACTTCAACACAACAAGTCCTGCAAATACTAATGTAATTGAAACAAACCATGAAACTCAAACCAATTATGACAGCGGCAATCCAAGCTGTGAGAAAACAGTAAAAAGGAGGCATGTCAGACGTCGTGGTACATTTTCTGATGCAGCTAGACGGAAACAACTTCGTGACGCTGCCGCCAAATACTCGCACAAAAATCCACAAGTTAATAGACACGCTGTCGCTAAATACTCGCAGGCAAATCCAAAAATTCATAGAGATGCTGTCGCTAAATACTCGCAGGCAAATCCACAAGTTAATAGAGACGCTGCCTCTAAATATTCGCACGCAGATCTACAAGTTAATAGAGATTCTGTTTCTAGGTATGATCCCAATAATAAAAAGCGGCTCAAACGAAAACAACAGGTTTGGCTCAAAAAAGCCGATTGTGGATTTGCGTACAGCCACCGAAACTTTCTAATGGCACGAGACTTCAGGTCACATGTCTGCAAAAGAACCTAATTGAGGCCACTATTTTTACTGGCAGTGGCTCAGGGGAGAGAGTTTTTATTCCTCGCATCCCCATGATACCCTCTGATCTCCCATTTCAATGCAAACGCCTCCAATTTCCAGTAAGGTTCTGCTTCGCAATGACAATTAAGTCTCAGGGACAAACCCTACAAAAGGTTGGCATTGATTTGAGGCAAGATTGCTTTTCACATGGCCAACTGTATGTTGCAAGCTCAAGAGTAAGCTCAGCGCACAGCTTGGTCATATTACAACCGGAGGGCCGAACTGACAACGTGGTATACAAACAGATCCTTAACAAATAATTATTTGTATATTTTCCCTCAGTTTAAAAATGTTTACTTTTCTTCTTAATAACAAATTTAAGGCAGTACTTCGCCGCTGCGAAGCGCGGGTATTTTGCTAGTATATATATATATATATATATAGTAGAACCTCGGTTGTCAAACGACTTTTGTCTTGAACAAATCAGTTCCTGACCATATTTTCCAAACAAAAAACGCAGCACCTGAGATGGGCGGCGGAAGAGCGTCACTTACCCCATAGTCTCCGCTCAGTGCAAACTCCTGCTGTCTTCAGAGACAGAGGAAGGAAGGAAGGAAGTTTCTAGTTCTGTTGTGACAAGTGTCTGGTCACACTTACAGGTAATGTAACCTAGACACCATTAAAATATCTGACTACGCCACCCAGTTTTATTAAGAGACTGGAAACTCTTGAAATTTACAGATAATAGCGCACAGGATTTTTTATATTGAGTGGTGAATAAACACACAATGAAAGACACAGCAGAAATTTAAGGAAAAGCAACAGTAACGTCTGTTATCCATCCATCCATCCTCTTCCGCTTATCCGAGGTTGGGTCGCGGGGGCAGCAGCTTGAGCAGAGATGCCCAGACTTCCCTCTCCCCGGCCACTTCTTCTAGCTCTTCCGGGAGAATCCCGAGGAGTTCCCAGGCCAGTCGAGAGACATAGTCCCTCCAGCGTGTCCTGGGTCTTCCCCGGGGCCTCCTCCCGGTTGGACGTGCCCGGAACACCTCACCAGGGAGGCGTCCAGGAGGCATCCTGATCAGATGCCCGAGCCACCTCATCTGACTCCTCTTGATGCGGAGGAGCAGTGGCTCTACTCTGAGCCCCTCCCAGATGACTGAGCTTCTCACCCTATCTTTAAGGGAGAGCCCAGACACCCTGCGGAGAAAACTCATTTCAGCCGCTTGTATTCGCGATCTCGTTCTTTCAGTCACTACCCATAGCTCATGACCATAGGTGAGGGTAGGAACATAGATCGACTGGTAAATTGAGAGCTTTGCCTTACGGCTCAGCTCCTTTTTCACCACGACAGACCGATGCAGAGCCCGCACCACTGCGGACGCCGCACCGATCCGCCTGTCGATCTCACGCTCCATTCTTCCCTCACTTGTGAACAAGACCCCGAGATACTTGAACTCCTCCACTTGGGGCAGGATCTCGCTCCCAACCCTGAGAGGGCACTCCACCCTTTTCCGGCTGAGGACCATGGTCTCGGATTTGGAGGTGCTGATTCCCATCCCAGCCGCTTCACACTCTGCTGCGAACCGATCCAGAGAGAGCTGAAGATCACGGCCTGATGAAGCAAACAGGACAACATCATCTGCAAAAAGCAGTGACCCAATCCTGAGTCCACCAAGCCGGACCCCCTCAACACCCTGGCTGCGCCTAGAAATTCTGTCCATAAAAGTTATGAACAGAATCGGTGACTAAGGGCAGCCCTGGCGGAGTCCAACTCTCACTGGAAACGGGTTCGACTTACTGCTGGCAATGCAGACCAAGCTCTGACACCGATCGTACAAGGACCGAACAGCTCTTATCAGGGGGTCCGGTACCCCATACTCTCGGAGTACCCCCCACAAGATTCCCCGAGGGACACGGTCGAACGCCTTTTCCAAGTCCACAAAACACATGTAGACTGGTTGGGCGAACTCCCATGCACCCTCCAGGACCCTGCTAAGGGTGTATAGCTGGTCCACTGTTCCACGACCAGGACGAAAACCACACTGTTCCTCCTGAATCCGAGGTTCGACTATCCGACGGACCCTCCTCTCCAGAACCCCCGAATAGACTTTTCCAGGGAGGCTGAGGAGTGTGATTCCTCTGTAGTTGGAACACACCCTCCGGTCCCCCTTCTTAAAGAGTGGGACCACCACCCCGGTCTGCCAGTCCATAGGCACTGTCCCTGATGTCCATGCGATGTTGCAGAGACGTGTCAACCAAGACAGCCCTACAACATCCAGAGCCTTGAGGAACTCCGGGCGTATCTCATTCACCCCCGGGGCCCTGCCACCAAGGAGTTTTTTGACCACCTCGGTGACCTCAGTCCCAGAGATGGGGGAGCCCACCTCCGAGTCCCCAGGCTCTGCTTCCTCATTGGAAGGCATGTTAGTGGGATTGAGGAGGTCTTCGAAGTACTCCCCCCACTGACCCACAACGTCCCGAGTCGAGGTCAGCAGCGCACCATCACCACCATATACAGTGTTGACACTGCACTGCTTCCCCCTCCTGAGACGCCGGACGGTGGACCAGAATCTCCTCGAAGCCGTCCGAAAGTCGTTTTCCATGGCCTCCCCAAACTCCTCCCATGCCCGAGTTTTTGCCTCAGCAACCACCAAAGCCGCATTCCGCTTGGCCTGCCGGTACCTATCAGCTGCCTCCAGAGTCCCACAGGACAAAAGGGACCGGTAGGACTCCTTCTTCAGCTTGACGGCATCCCTCACCACCGGTGTCCACCAACGGGTTCGGGGATTAGCACCACGACAGGCACCGACTACCTTACGGCCACAGCTCCGGTCAGCTGCCTCAACAATAGAGGCACGGAACATGGCCCATTCGGACTCAATGTCCCCCACCTCCCTCGGGACATGGTCGAAGTTCTGCTGGAGGTGGGAGTTGAAGCTACTTCTGACAGGGGGCTCTGCCAGACGTTCCCAGCAGACCCTCACAACACGTTTGGGCCTACCAGGCCTGACCGGCATCCTCCCCCACCATCGGAGCCAACTCACCACCAGGTGGTGATCAGTTGACAGCTCTGCCCCTCTCTTCACCCGAGTGTCCAAGACATGTGGCCGCAGGTCCGATGACACGACCACAAAGTCGATCATCGAACTGAGGCCTAGGATGTCCTGGTGCCAAGTGCACATATGAACACCCCTATGCTTGAACATGGTGTTCGTTATGGACAATCCGTGACGAGCACAGAAATCCAATAACAAAATACCACTCGGGTTCAGATTGGGGGGGGCCATTCCTCCCAATCACGCCCTTCCAGGTCTCACTGTCATTGCCCACGTGAGCATTGAAGTCTCCCAGCAGTACGAGGGAGTCCCCAGAAGGTATGTCCTCTAGCACCCCCTCCAGGGACTCCAAAAAGGGTGGGTACTCCGAACTGCTGTTTGGTGCATACACACAAACAACAGTTAGGACCCGCATTCCCCACCCGAAGGTGGAGGGAGGCTACCCTCTCGTCCACCGGGGTAAACCCCAATGTACAGGCTCCAAGTCGGGGGGCAATAAGTATACCCACACCAGCTCGGCGCCTCTCACCGCGGGCAACTCCAGAGTGGTACAGAGTCCAGCCCCTCTCAAGGAGATTGGTTCCAGAGTCCAAGCTGTGCGTCGAGGTGAGCCCGACTATATCTAGCCGGAACTTCTCAACCTCGCGCACAAGCTCAGGCTCCTTCCCCTTCAGAGAGGTGACATTCCACGTCCCAAGAGCCAGCTTCTGTAGCCGAGGATCGGACTGCCAAGGTCCCCGCCTTTGGCCACCACCCAACTCACACTGCACCCGACCTCCTTGGCCCCTTCCATAGGTGGTGAGCCCATGGGAAGGGGGACCCACGTTGCCTCTTCGGGCTGTGCCCGGCCGAGCCCCATGGGGTGCAAGCCCGGCCACCAGGCGCACGCCATCGAGCCCCACCTCCAGGCCTGGCTCCAGAGTGGGGCCCCGGTGACCCGCGTCTGGGCGAGGGAAAACGCTGTCCAAATTTTTTATTCGTCATAGGAGGTTATATTGAACCGCACTTTGTCTCATCCCTCACCTAGGACCAGTTTGCCTTGGGTGGCCCTACCAGGGGCATAAGCCCCAGACAACAGAGCTCCAAGGATCATTGGGACACGCAAACCCCTCCACCATGATAAGGTGGCGGTTCGAGGAGGGGCCCCTCCTCGAACTTCTGTTATACAAGACAATATAAAGTACATTAGAAAGATAAACGAACAAAAAAATCTTAATATCAGGAATGAAAATCCTTTTTTAAAAACGAAAGAACACAGTCCACTCTCTAAAAGTCCATTAAAAAACATAAAGAGGAGGATACAACCTTTAGTGGTGCAGAGTCCAGTTTGCGCACTGTGTTACCCCAACATTTAATCGTACAACTGTCCATGGATGCACTCTGTTCACCGAACATTCGTTTCCCAACAGAAGTTTTGTCAAATTGTCAGCGTCTCTTCGTCATTTTTTTTTCCTACTCTGGGCTCCTCGTGTTGCTGTGACCTAGGCATGCCTTGCTTCTCATCTGCCAGTTTTGCTCAGTCTTTTCATGCGGCTTCCCTCTCTCACTGGTCCCACAACCGGCATCTCCTTGTGGAGCTGTCTCTTCCTCCCTGGAGGTAAGTGTTGCTGTCCTTGTGCCTGTGGAAGAAAATTTATGAATACAGACAGACACCCCCCCACTGGAATGCCTCAATTTAAGCAATAAAACACAGGCAGGAGAAAGCGTCAATCGTTATTCTTTATCTAAATCTCTGAAGAGGCAAAAAGCATCATATCAGTGTTTATAATAATAATGTGCACCAAGCACCCTCCACTCCACAATACTCATATAATTAATCAATACACAATACAATAATCCTCCACACTCCCAGATTGGTTACACCTAGTTTCTAACAGGACATGGCAGATTTTGATACCTTAGATGACCACAATTTGATTGATAGTCCTGTTTGTTTAGGATGTATGTGACTTTTTGAATTTTTATTTTGAGGAGCTGTGTGAATTTGAAGAAGAGAAAAGAACAATGGTCAATATATATATTATGATCCAGCTGGGTACAAAACAGGAAACAGTATTATAGAAGAAAGGTTATACCATAAATATAGCACTTCTCTTAAGGGGTTATATAAAGGACAAGAAATACATTTTATCATTAGTGAATAATAAAATAACAGCGTCAGCTTTTAAGCTTAAGCTCAGAAGGATATGAGTCTCAGACACATGCCAGGTGCACACATAGAGCAGGGTTCAAATTTAACTCTTACATGCCTCACGTCGTACCAGCCACGTACCCTAGTCTGCCTGCAAGCTCCTGTGCTCTGTGTGAGTGTCTTGGCAGTGTTCTCAGTGGACCGTCCCTTACCCACTGCCTTCTCCTGCCCAGAAGTTTAAATCTCCTTCCGTCCCTGCCTAGATCAACATGATAATGGATTAAACAATGGCAATGCAGGTTAACAAAAAGTATTGTTAATAACTATCAATGAGTACACATATGCTGATTAGAAACCAATATCCCCAGACATGTTAATTTCCAAGTCAGGTAAATACAAACATTTTCCAAGGAAGGAGCAGTTCTGTTATCACAATAATCAGTAACAGGATTATTCAGGAAATTTGCTTTTCAACTCATCACCCCAGTTCCAACAATGGGTGCCTAATGCTTCTTTATCTACTGTGTTTTAAATGTAATATTTACATGTTCCTTTGCCTAAGAGAGAAAAGAAACTAGCCAGTGTACAAAAAAGTTCCCCTCTGACATCATGATCAACTAAATGTGTGCGAAATGTGAAAAGTGTGCAAAGTTTTGTGGAAAAATATCACCATGACAAAGCTGTAGCAAACCGCATCATACACCTTTTCAATGACAATGCCGTCTCACTTCAGAAACATTTTAAAACACAGGTAGAAGCAAATCTAATTGGACAGGTTTTTAATGAGAAAGAGGGCCAGTGAGTCTCAGGTAGAGTTGAGTGGTGCCAAGAGACAGAAAAGAGAAAGTGATAAAATCCCAGAAGGACAGTTACTTGATGTTTTTATGGAAGGGGACTCTTCTTCCCCTTCATCGCCTCCTTCCACTTACACCATTTTGGGTGAGCACTGATGAGGGTGTGTGTTTTTGTTTGGTTTTTCTTCAAAATTTGATTACACAAATGTCTTTCCCTTTTTTTGTTGTTTTACTAGTGTTTTCCATCCATCCATTTTCCAACCCGCTGAATCCAAAAACAGGGTCACGGGGGTCTGCTGGAGCCAATCCCAGCCAACACAGGGCACAAGGCAGGAACCAATCCTGGGCAGGGTGCCAACCCACCGCAGGACATTACTGGTGTATTTGTTTGACATAAACAAAAATTGATTACAAAAAAAACCTCTCCTCTGTACATGTAGAGTGAAGTTAATTTTCATCTATATTTTATCTATTTATTGTGTTTATTTTTTGTGTAAGAATTTATGAATTTTCATTGTTTTTGTATATGAATTTATGCATGAAGTACTGTTATAAATGTTTAAATAATCAATTCTTATTGGGAAAATGGTTTCAGTTTTTAAACAATTCAGTTTCTGAACAGCCTTTAGGACCAAATTATGTTCAATAACTGAGGTTCCACTGTATGTATATATATATATATATATATATATATATATATATATATATATATATATATATATATATATACTAATAAAAGGCAAAGCCCTCACTGACTCACTGACTGACTGACTCATCACTAATTCTGCAACTTCCCGTGTCGGTGGAAGGCTGAAATTTGGCAGGCTGATTCCTTACAGCTTACTTACAAAAGTTAGGCAGGTTTCATTTCGAAATTCAACGCGTAATGGTCATAACTGGAACCTCTTTTTTCACAATATACTGTAATGGACGGCAGCTCGATGGCCGTGGGAGGAGGAGTTGAGTGTTACGTCATCATGCCTCCCACGTAATCACGTGAAAAGACTGTGAACGCAGTAGGGAGAAATGAAGGAGGAGCCGCAAACAGCGAAGAACAAAAAATTCATTAAACAATTGAGAAGGGAGCGAAACAATAAGAAGCGAGCGAGTGAACCATACA
>NC_041394.2:205443569-205641069 GCF_900747795.2 Erpetoichthys calabaricus | reverse complement strand
TCACAAATAACTGATGTCTGTTTTTATTGTAAAACTGGCAAAACCACACACACGCACGTACACACACACAACACACACACACTCAAAGTCACAAATCGTAGGTCGCACACACAACTGATTAAGTGTATCTGTCACGGGCGATCATTTTTTTCACCTAATAAAACTTTAGTTCGTCAAAGTTAGAAAGCAGCAAGGTGATTTCTATTATTCCTTATTGGCAGCATTTCATTTAAAGATGATTCACGTCAACCAGGCGAAAGAGTCTCTTATTTTGACAGGACGATGTTCTTTTAGGCTTAAGCATTTTTGATTGACTTACATAAGAAAATAGTTATTACTTACCCTCTTTGCTTTGAATTGGGTTTTTAAAAAACCTTTTTGATATAATTTATTTATGACAAAAAATATAAAAAAATAGTGCTCAAAATTATAATGAGGCGTATCTAACATGAAAAGGTGGTGGTAGGAGTAAAATGCTAACTCACAGCTAAATGATCACTGGTTTGTGTCCGGGGGGCTTCCTTTCTGTTATTTTATTTATTTATTTATTTTTACAAATTGCTTTGAGTAGTAAGAAAGGCGCTATAAAACGTAAGGAATTATTATTATTATTATTATACGTGTGAATGCGTGATCAAATTCAGCCGCTGCGTAGTGGAGTATAAATAGGGACACTATTCGCTCAACAATACCACAAGTTCATTGAAATAATTACACAGTAAGGTGCGCACGCAATACAAACATAATGTGTATATTATTGAAGTAAAGGTTCATATAAATTGATTATATACACATTTTTAACAAGTTGAGAGATGTAAACTGGTTAAAATGCAC
Organism: Erpetoichthys calabaricus; assembly: GCF_900747795.2. Classification (NCBI taxonomy): domain Eukaryota; kingdom Metazoa; phylum Chordata; class Cladistia; order Polypteriformes; family Polypteridae; genus Erpetoichthys; species Erpetoichthys calabaricus. The sequence goes on along the minus strand of NC_041394.2, from coordinate 205,640,235 downwards.
GAAATTATACATGTATTGCTTTATAGTCCACATATAGTGTATGTATATTATTAAAATGATATAAAAATCATATAAAATGGTATAGAATCTGCGTCGTAGACTTATTTGTGTTTTTAATTAGTTTGCTTTAAAAAATCTTACGGCACACATGTGAACCGTTGAAAATCGCTCATCTTAATCAATTTGCTTTAACGCATGCTCTGTGCAAAATGCTGTCATATCTTGTTATTAAACATGCACGCGCAGCGATGTCCTGATGTCTGCATTCTAAGGCTGCAGGTATATTAAACGCTATTCACGTTTTACTGGGATGCTCTGTGATTGAGGGCGGACAGTAAACTTTGTTAAAATCCATCCATCCATCCATTTTCCAACCCGCTGAATCCGAACTGATATCAAAAAATACCAGTCGTCAGTTGTATTTTCAGTCGTTTTGGCGTGTTTATTGTTCTGTTACCAAAAAATTCTTCAACGGGGCTCATCAACAAAGAAATGTGGATAGTAAGATTTAGTAAAATATCAGTAATAATAATACATTACTCGACACCCAGTAACACTTTACAAAGACATTTAAAAGACAGCTTGTTAAAATAAATGTAGCAATCCATTATGCTATAAGTGATAGCTTGCTCTTAAACATTTGCACAGGTGGTTTTTCCTGGGGATAAAAAAGGAATAAAAAATCCAAGGGAAAGGCTTTGTTGTTCAACTCAAATTTCACTTCCGCCATGTGAGTCATTAAAACTATTGGAATGAAATATAGTTCTATATAAATAAATAAATAAATTTCCTATCACAACCACCCTTTAACCCCTGTACATTGGAGAGGAATCTTGTTTTCACAGCAGGTGCAATTATCCTATAAAACACATAGGAGTTCTGTGCACCGTTTTTCATGGGAGATTAAAACTCATCAAATGTATTTTAAAAACTTGTAGCAGTCTGTGGCATTCCTCATCTGCCATGGTCCATTACAAAATGAACGCCAGGCAGTTAAAATTGTGCACAGTTTCTTTAATAAGCCTATCAGACAGTCTTTTATAGCACTTTCATATCGAGTGTGTCTCTTAATCCCTTCTAGCAGAAGAGACACTCATTTCCACAGCTTGGTCTATGGTGTAGAAATGTGTGCCCCCTGTCTTCTGCTTGCAAAATTAATACTGGAATTACAAAATTGTCCACAATTTATTTCAAAAGATTGAAGGAAGTCTTCTATATCACTTTTTTGTCTACTATGTTCCTTACTCATCCACTCATCCACTAATTAAAAAAAAAAAATCAAGCGCTTACACTGTCTTTTTTAAGTATGTCTATGAAAATCACTGTGAGTAGCAAGAGAAATGCTATATAAATGTAAGATATTATTATTATTATTATTATTTAGGTTTTTTTAAAATTCAAATAAACCTGATAGGACTTCTTCCAAGAAATGTGCCACTCTAGGATACCAACAAAGTCAAACTAATTAGGAAATTTTGTGATCAGTTTGTTTAAAGTATATTGAGCAAAAAATAACTTTTCATCATCTTCTCATTTCTAATTTGGCATTTCATGATACAGTATATACTGCAAATATACATTTAAATTGTAACCGCTGACAATTATTTACTCATGTGCTTGCGTTTTCCATAAAACAGCTTCAATATGTGCACAAAGTATAGGTAATAAAACACACAAATTCTGACATTAGCATGACTGTTGAAAGAAAAACATGTATTAGAAACTATTCTATGGAGTTTTCATAAATTAATCATTATATACCTTTTGATGTTTCTTGATATATTTTGTAATCAGATTTTTTAAATATTTTTTTATTTTTACTGCCACTTCACAGATCAACAATCCCCAACTTGGTCACTGTCAGAATAAGTCTTTAAACTTTTTTCCTGTGCCAATTAATACATTTTCCAGGTTTCACTACCCATCTGAAAGAGTTGGCATCAGGTTGAGTTGCACTTTTAAACTGTAGAAGTATGAGCGAGTGTCAGCGTGGCAAGCACTAGACTGGCATTTCTTTCCGTCTAATTTTTTATCTTTTGGCCCAAGCCTGTAAATCTCTTTTGTAAATGGGTGGCTTGGATAGAGAACAGATACTAACAATTTTCAAGGCTATTTTTAAAAATACTGAAAGATATTTGTGTATGTGTGTTGTGGTGCCCCATGTTGTAAGTGTTAGATCCATTGAAGAAGTCAACTTAAACAAAGAAAATGTACATTTTGCAGGTTTCTTTGAAGTGTTTTACATTATAACCATATTATTAATTGGTGAGATGAATATAATTTTTTCAAGGGGATGACCTTTACTATTGTCAAAAAGACTAGCAGGGCAACAGGAGGAATATGAAAGTTATTTGTTGAGTTTAGGAGACAAAGGATACTTGTAAGGAAGTTCATGCCAGTTCTATCGGTGTACATTCTGGAATTTATAAAACTGCTGATATTATTTCACAAAGATGTTACTGGCCTGGTTTTATGCTGACATTAAAATGGCTACGTTTTCTGATAATTATAATCATTATTTTAATTAAAAGACTATAACTGTCAGAACAGATTCAATAAAATGTTTCAATATCTCAGTTGCTGTTTGTCGGACTCTTTAATTGACTTGTCATACAAATGTGTATCAGTGGATATTTGGTACCTCATTTGACAAACAATATGAATGTTTCAAAATCTCATAGATAGATAGATAGATAGATAGATAGATAGATAGATAGATAGATAGATAGATAGATAGAATTCTATTTGTCCTCTAAGGGAAAATGTGCTTTTTTTAACAAAGGCTGAATGAATAAATAAATTAATATATAATGAAAAAAATAGCCAATCCAATAACAATTTGAGCTGTCTAATGTTCATTCTGCAAGCAACAGTTGGGGCTCACAACTCTGAGGCAAAAGCTCAGCTGTAGAAGTGAGTGTCCCTTTGAGTGGAGAGGACAATGGGACATAGTAGACTTGAAAGTGATGTAGAAGACTTTCATCAATCTTTTACCATGGATTTCAGATAATATTACTTATCCAGGGTTCATTTTGAAAGCAGCAGATAGGGTGCACACAAGCGGATCTGCTCCAGCCATGGAAATGAGTGTTCCCTGTAGGGGATAGGATACAGACACATAGTGGAGAAGATTATATATAAAACTATACCTACGACCTGTTAAAATCAATTTTGCATAATTTTACCTCTCTAGTGTTCATTTTTTAATCAGCAGTCAGAGGACACACATTTTACGGCTCTGCAGCAGCCATGGAAATGAGCGTCCCGACCATGTGGATGAGACAAGCGTTTTCATTCCAATAGTTTTAATGACTCACATGGCGGAGGTGAAATTTGAGTTCAACAACAAAGCCTTTCCCATGGATTTTTTTTTCCTTTTTTATCCCCAGGAAAAACCACCTGTGCAAATGTTTAAGAGCAAGCTATCACTTATAGCATGACAATGGATTGCTACATTTATTTTAACGAGCAGTCTTTTAAATGTCTGTAAAGTGTTACTGGGTGTCGAGCAATGTATTATTATTACTTATATTTTACTAAATCTTACTAAGCATGTTTCTTTGTTGATGAGCCCCGTTGAAGAATTTTTTGGTAACAGAACAGTAAACACGGCAAAACGACTGAAAATACAACTGACGACTGGTATTTTTCGATATCATTTTAACAAAGTTTACTGTCTGCCCTCAATCACAGAGCACCTTGGTAAAACGTCAATAGCGTTTAATATACTTGCAGCCTTAGAACGCAGACATCAGGACATCGCAGCGCGTGCATGTTTAATAACAAGATATGACAGCATTTTGCACAGAGCATGCGTTAAAACAAAAGACAAGCGGCGCGCAAAGGCATGCGAACAAGAGGAGTTCCGCAGCAATCACATCTCAGTGCACCTAAGAGAAGGGACACTGAATTCTACGAGGCACAGATATTTTAGAGCACCGGTTCAAATATATATTGATTGATTAAGATCAGCGATTTTCAACGGTTCACAGGTGTCGCGTAAGATTTTTTTAAGCAAACTAATTAAAGACTTCTTTGAAGAAATATGACAAAAAATAAGTCTACGATGCAGATTCTATACCATTTTGTATGATTTTTTATATCATTATATTAAATGAATGCTGCCAATAAGGAATAATAGAAATCACCGCGCTGCTTTCTATCTTTGACGAACTAACGTTTTATGGGGTGAAAAAATGATCGCCCGTGACAGATACGCTTAATCAGTAGTGTGTGCGACCTACGATTTGTGACTTTGAGTGTGCGTGTGTTGTGTGTGTGTACGTGCGTGTGTGGTTTTGTCAGTTTTACAATAAAAACAGACATCAGTTATTTGTGAAGCAGGAATATTCTGATCATTCTGATCCCTAATCACTGATAAACATTCAGAAGAAACAGCGCTATTGCAGTGTTTTCCTCCATAACATCCTTTCAGCAAACAGGACTAATGTCCCTGTTGAAACAGATCGCCCTTTAATGAAATGCTGCCAATACGGAATAACAGAAATCACCGGGCGGCTTTCGGTTAATGATAAACCAGTGTCACTTGATGATTGCCCCTGACACATACACTTAATCAGTAGTATGTGGGACCCACGATTTGTGAGTTTAAGTGTGTGCGCGTGCGTGTACGTGCGTGTGTACGTGTGTCGTTTTGTCAGTTTTACTATAAACACAGTTTAACGTCAGTTATTTGTGAAGCAGGAATATTCTGGTCATTTTGATCCCTGATCAACATTTTAAAGAAACAAAGCAACCCCAGTGTTTTCCTCCATAACATCCTTTCAGCAAATGGGACTAAGTTCCTTGCTGAAGCATATCGCCCTTTAATGAAATGCTGCCAATGCGGAATAACAGATATCACCGTGCGGCTTTCGGTCACTGATAAACCAGCGTCTCATGAGGTGAAAAAATGGGACATACTGCGGTTGCGATCAATGCTTTCCGGTAACTCGGCTTTTGAGAAGAATCTGTCATGGGAGGGACAAGAGGGAGCGAGTGAGGCGGGTACAATGAGCCGGGGCGGGACGGAGCTGGGCGAAGAGGCGGGTATCTGTGCAAGTGTTTTAAATAATGAAAGGAAAAAAAGTGCTATGAAATCGAGGACACCCAACCAAGAGGGCTTACGAAACAAAACACGACAGACAGGCATATGCTACTTGCATAAAATATGCACAATAATTACAACAGTGTTGAAGCAATGATGAAGTGAAAGGGAGATGCTAAACATGGGTGGCCACGTTGTGCCTGCCCGTAAATCCCAACCAATGTATATATTTGAACGGATCTACCTGAACCAATATATATATATGAACGGATGTATTTGAACCGATGTATATATTTAAACCAATCTATTTAAACCAATATATATATTGAAACCAATGTATATCAACCAATATATATATCTCAACCAATGTATATATTTGAACGGATGTATTCAAACCGATGTATATATCTGAACGGATGTATGTCAACCAATGTATATATATCAGAATGGATCTATGCAAACCAATTTATATATATCTCAACCAATGTATTTAAACCGATGTATATATCTGACCGGATGTATTCAAACCGATGTATATATCTGAACCAATGTATCCCAACCAATGTATATATGTGAACCGATATATATATCTGAACGGATGTATTAAAACCAATGTATATATTCAAACCAATGTATCCGAACCGATATATATATCTGAACCAATGTATATATTTACTAACCAATCTTTTTTTCCTGAACGGCCCCTCATAGTGTCTGTGTGTGTATATATATAAATATATATATGACAGCAACACTCATAACAATGACAACACAATTACATTGACAATCATGTTACGTTATTTTTAAAATGTTTCCTTTTCTTTTTCATAACCTCTTTAACACACTACTTCTCCGCTGCGAAGCGCGGGTATTTTGCTAGTATTATATATATATATGACAGCAACACTCATAACAATGACAACACAATTACATATACAGTATATATATGTAGATATGTATATATATATATATATATATGTGTGTGTAAATGTATGTATGTATGTATATATATGTTGATATGTGTATATATATATATATATGTGTATATATGTGGATGTGTATATGTATATATATATGTATATATATGTATATGTAGATATGTGTATATGTAGATATGTATATGTATATTTATGTTTATGTGTGTGTATATTAAATATATATAAGACAGCAACACTCATAACAATAACAACACAATTACATTGACAATCATGTTACGTTATTTTTAAAATGTTTCCTTTTCTTTTTCATAACCTCTTTAACACACTACTTCTCCGCTGTGAAGTGCGGGTATTTTGCTAGTATATATATATATATATATATATATATATATATATATATATATATATATATATGTTTACTCTTGCACTTATAAATGTCTAAAGTAGTGCTATTGTTCTGAAGAAATATTTCTTTTTAAGTAAAACATTTTGACTAGCTATAGTGTAAAAATGTGTCTTGGCAAAGATTTAATGACATGCTTACACTTACAGATCAAGAGTAATATTATGGAGCTTTGTGGAAACTTGATGGAATATTTTGTATCCATACAATTTAGCTGAAAGGAATACAGATATATTATTACTTAGTATTTGAGTTTCATATGCTGGTTTTTATGTCTTACTTGAGAAACAGATTAATTCAGCACGGAATGATTCCTTGGGTTGCAGGAAAGAATTAGCAAAAAATCTTTTTATCCGAAGCTTAATCATTTTTCTTCAAGCTTCATCCACATATATACTACATGTTCCTGACTGACACCCTAACTGACAAGTAATTCCTGTAGACTGCCTAAGGAAAAGCCTAAGGCCCAGAAAAATACAGCCTTTCCAAAAGGTTCATTTAAATGTGAATAACTCAGAGAACACTGTGGTGACATTTCACATATAATTGTCACAAAGTGTGATCTACAGGCTGGTTTGCAGCAGGGGCAGAATAATACAAATGGTGACGTTTCCAACTGTGCATGATTAATTTAGTTTAACCAGTATCCTTCTTTATCTTCTATCCTGAATTGCTTTTTATAAGTTCACATGTCTGACGGTTATTTAGGTGGGATTCACTCCAGTTCAGAAGTGCATCATTAGTATACTAATGCTTCTGTTTCTATATGTGCTATTATTATACAGTAGTTGTGTTATACATTATACAAGATAAATTAAATACCTTGCAGAATACAAACACTCAATAATATTAGTAATCTACAATGTTGTAAGAAACAGACATGCTGTGACATAATTAACTCAGTCATTTAATTCTGAAAATAAAATTTAAAAGTTTTATGTTCTTAAATAAACATGGACATACATTACCATCAGCCATTTGCTCAGAATAAAGTCAGTATGAGTGTGCAGATCCTTTTTCCATTAATACATGGGGAAAAGTACAAATCAGCAATAGATGTGATTTCACTTTATCACAGGCCCGCACAGACACAAAAATACATAAATACCAGACTCAGTTTTTAACATACATATTGACTTTTTGTGATTCAATTTAAAGGGGATATATATATATATATATATATATATATATATATATATATATATATATGTTTTTTAATTTGCTTTTCTGCTTTCTGTGTTGAGTATTTTATGCTATTGTTGATTATAACTGGTGATGATAGCCTAATACATTGTGAAATGCAGTGTCTCCCCTTCATCCCCTTGAGCTTTCTCTTGTCCACTTCTCCAATGTTCCAAAGCTCCTTCTGTATGACTTTAAAGATTTTTTTATTTGTTGTGCCCACTGCCTGCACATTTACCTTGCAGACTCTGCCTCACACCTCTCACTTGGGGTCAGAAGCAATGCCATCTGCGCTCACTGTCCCCAACTCTATGAAGCAATCTAAGCCAGGATTTTACCAGTAACCACCTACCCAGGCCAATGGATTTAAGCAGAGGAGCAAGTCTTGTAAGTGCTGCTCTTAAAGTGCTTGATTTTCTGAATTAAACTAAAATGCATGTGTTTGATATACAAAAGGAAAAGAAATTCCTTGAGAGAATCCACTCAGACAAAATGAGAAAATAAAATATCTACATTGGTAGCTCTTGGAATCACACCTCTCGTGCGTTGGGTTTAGCAACAGTATAGTTATGTGGAAAGTGATGTTTTTCTTCATCTTCTTGTTAGGATGGTCAACTCACAAAGAAGCAACTGGTGTCCATTGTATTTCCTATTTTTGCAATTATCCAGTCCCAGCCATGGATTTTTTTCTTTGTTTCATGTTTATGTGGCACTGTTAGATGCAGTATGAGTACACTTTCATGCTCTTTTAGTAGTTTTAGTTTTTATTTTTGTTTGCTTGTTTCCCTGGGTGTACCTGTTTGGTTATTTGTGCTCACAGCATCACATAACCTACAGCATTTACTGGCTTTGATCCTCGATTAAATTAATATTATCTGATTTAGAGGAATATTTTTTCCTTGCCTCTGACACTCAAGAAAAGCACTAGTGAAGTAGTGAAATAAATTGAAATTTTTATCTGTCTTTGGAGGTTTTCTGAATTCTGAAATGTGTTAATCTGTGCGGTCTACAGCCTAGGTAGCTGCACAAAAACTATTGGTTCTGACAATGACATGTCGGCTGATTAAAATTCTTGCTTCTCTCCTAACAAAACAACTACTGATATGGACCTTGTTTCCACTGACTCAGACCTGTTATAGTACTCATGAAAAATAAGTTTACTTTTCTGAAAGAATTCTTTCTAAACATTTTACTTGTTTGTCTTATTCTTACAGTGATTTTAAACTGTGCCTAGGTGCCACCATAAAAAAACCTCACACTGGTCCACTCCATCTGAACTAGTGTGGTGCTGAGATGTTACCCATGGCTGCACTCAAGTCCCAATCTGGGATCCTGAGTTGGTTTGTCATGTGGTGGGTGCGGCAATGCGCTGTATCAGCGCCTGCTCCTAACCTCTCTCTAGGTCCTATATATCTGTCACTCAGAAATAGTTGTAATCAAGCAGACATCCATCCATCCATTTTCCAACCCGCTGAATCCGAACACAGGGTCACGGGGGTCTGCTGGAGCCAATCCCAGCCAACACAGGGCACAAGGCAGGAACCAATCCTGGGCAGGGTGCCAACCCACCGCAGTCAAGCAGACATAAAATTCAAATTAAATTTTTTTTGTTCACTCAATTGCATCGTTACAAATATATCATCTCTGCAGCAGCAATGTTGGTTTCTGGTTACTCTGCAATGGTGGTCAGTTTGAAGAGCAATCTATATACATAAAAGCCAAATACCACTGACTCACTCATCACCAAATCTCCCGAACCATGAGGACTTGGGACTTGACATTTGGAATGTAGGCTACCCTTGGCCAATAGGTGCTTGCTAAGAAACAATTTTAAAAATGTTGTGGTCCAAGTGCGTTCTGTCTGCATGTCTGTCCACTTTTCACAAGAGAATTACATAACAGATTTAGACCTGATTGTTTTCTATAATTTTCTTGAACTTTCCAGTTGATTTTGCGACTTCTCTCATCGTGCTAAGTACCATAGTTCGCTTGCGGTACCGATGTATTTATGCAAATCCAACAGAGTGGCTGTGAGCCGAGAGCAGGGGGGCGAGGCCTTCCTCATTCACTCACTAGCTTCTGTTTGAGTTGGTCTACGTCTTGCCACATCTTGGAGTGCACCTTGCCTCCGCTTTGCTAGTGATACCTGTTTGTTCAACAGACATTATCATCTACAGATTGTTGAGGAGTAACGTTTGCCATTTTTGAGATAGAGATCAGAGCTCCATGTGTTTTAGTTGGTAGCTGCTGATTGCCAGAGATATCACGGCTACGTGCTTTTATCCCCTAACCCTAATATTGTCCCGTCAGAGCTGAATACGATCAAATATAGTGCCAACATCTATTGATTTTTAAAATTTGTCCTGTTTCATTACTATGTCGGTGCAGCATTGTGGTACAGCTGGTAATTATATAAAAACATGCTTCTTCCCCTCTTAAATGTGTTGTGGTAAATAACCTGGCAGACGACAGCATAAACAACTGGCAAGTCATATTTAGAAGGTAGGTGGTTTAAAAGATCAAAAACAGGAAACATTAATAATCTCTTCCACCTGGGTCAGTGTGGATGCTTCCATGAATGCTTAGTCATAATACAGTCATTTCCTCTTTCTTTGAATATACACAAAGTGTACATTCTGCCTGCTGGCTCAACAGATTCTGGAATGAATATGGGCTGCTGCTTTTATCATTAAATTAAATACCAAAGTCAAGCAGAGTAATGATTTTCTTTTCATTGCATGGAGAGCAGACTGGAAGGTTGCACCTATTTTTGCATTCTCCAGAAAACAGTCCTCGGTGTCATGTAATGGTTCCAGTTATGACTATATGTGACTATATGTAATATTTTTGACTTAGCATTTGTTTTATACATTTAGTATAGTTTACAAAGGCAACCATTCATATTATCTGAAATCAAGTAGCTCTTGACAAAGAAATCGTACTTACCGCAAGTGTTGAATATAAATTTAAAAGACCTTAGGAGAAGTAAACTAATTAGAACTGCATTATAGGTCCTCTGTCCAATGACTGGCATTTTTTCAAGTTACATTAGTTTCAACTAAGGTTGAAGAATTAGTGGCAATTATATTGACTCGGACATTCACAATGGACAGTCTACAGGAACAGATAAATTAATCAAATGAAATGGGTGAACAATTAATAGTGTCAGTAGGCAAATTGAAGCAGTGGGTAAGCAGTGAGGCTACTGCTCCTAATCCTGAGACTTCTAGGTAGTTCTTAAATCAATGTAATCTTACTTCCATTAATACCTAGTTAAAGTGACATTGTTTTTATTGCTTATCTATTTATAGATTGTTTAGTTATTAAAAATAAATCCTGAAATAGAAACTTGGGTGAAACGATTAAGCTTTAACTGTTGAATAAACGGCAAGTGATTCTATGGACAAACCCATGGCTGAGATTGTTGATTTGGCAGTAACAGTAGAATATTAATTACATAGAAAGAAAAAAATTGGTGTAAATAATTTTCCAGTTATATCGAGGTATCAGTGCAAGCAAGAACAGTAAACTGGGGCAAAACATGGTAGCACTTTAGTGTGTTTTTGACAGTTTTGGCAGATGTTTCCACCCGATTCCTTTTTTCTTTTTGCATTTTGTTGCTTGTTACATTGCAAGCTGATGGCACCACTGGTAGTGCATTGTAATCCTGCACATATCGTTGCCATGTCCAGCATTTTTTTCTAAAACCTCACGAAGAAGTTGTTTATCTGTTCTTTGCAAATGCATGAGAATACCACTTGTCTGGGACAATTTAATGGTAAAAAAACATCTAAAAAGTGATACTGAGGCTTGAATCTCCAGATTTTGTTTTGAGCAAACTTAACCAGTGTTCACTAAACAAAACACTGTGGAATTCTTACCAGTTTGTCACTTGCCTAACACATCACAACAGAGTGCTTGATCAGTGTTACAGCAATATTAAAGGTGATTATGAATCTTGAGCTAAACACCCCGGTCATAAATGTGTCCACCTTATTCCTGCCTATAAAACAGTTTTTAAAAAAGAAAAAACAGAAATGAAACACGTAAAGGTTCCGGGATAAAGAACGTGTTCAGTGCCTGCATGGCACTTTTCAGTGTACTGGTTGTACCATGTTTAAAAAATCCTGTGCTGACATTGATGAAGTGACAGACACTGTAAGGAGTTATATGAAATTCTGCAAGGATGCCATAATTCCTGTTAAATTAATCCAAATATGTCCTAATAACTGGCCATGGATTACCAGTGATTTCAAATAACTAATAAATTGAGGAAAATGTGAAACATTAATTGAACAGAAAGAAATACAGAATATGAAATAAAGAAACCAAAGCTTAAGTACAGGACAGGATTGAGAATAAATAACAATGCTTTATGTTTGTACTTTTCTGCTGAAAATAATTTTCTCTCTGGGATAATACAGTCTACCTGACCAAACCTAACTTAACACACTTACAATCAAACTGGGAACTTTGAAACAAACTTGTTTTTATGTGAATAATGCCATTATGCAATGCCCAATTAATCGATCTAGTATAGATTGTCATGCAGCCCCTCTCACTTTCTTAATAGCAGTTGCATTGCCTTTTTATGTTATTATAGATGCAGTCTGACTTCTTGTTCTCTTGCTGAAAAGACCACACTGGCTCTGTTGTATATTCTTCTATTGCAATAATTAACATAAAACTGTAAACCCTTACAAGCTATCCCATAATGCAACGTGCTTCCCATTAGCTTCACACTTAAAGCCACAGCTGCTGAATAAAGTGTAGATGATACACTATTCTCTGTGTCTTTCAGTCTTGATAAATGTTCTTGATGATTGGTTGTTGAGGCTGTTTAAATATTGTATCGTGTGTGCACATAAGCAAGGATTCCCTGAACCTGTCCTTAGTTAATGAGAAACACTGTGTATTCATAAAAAACAATTAAATCAAGGGCAGAGTGGTGGCTCTGAGGCTAAGGATCTGTGTTGGTATCCAGAAGGTTTCTGGTTCGAATCCCTGTCATTACCAAAAGAGATCCTACTCTGCTGGGCCCTTGAGCAAGACCCTTAACCTGTAAGTGCTCCAGGGGCGCTGTACAATGGTTGACCCTGCACTCTGACCCCAAGGGATATGCGAAAACTTACACATTCCTAATACAAGAAATTGTATAAGGCAAAATAAAGAGCAAAAAATAAATAACTATTCCAAAATGAGGCTTATTCAAGTGAGGCATATTCAGCTGGGTCTCAATTTTATAAGCGTAGTTTGTGGAATACCCCCCCACCCCCCAAAGGCACTTATTGCATGAATTTATTTCAAACTCACGCTGCATGCAGGAGCTCTTCTTGTGGTATCTGTGCACCTAATTGTGCATAGACCTATCAGCATGGATGGATCACAAGTCCACAAAATACTTGGGCTTAGAAGACATCTGACGCTCCCCAACTCACAACAACAACATATGTCTATTTGTATTTATATGACATCAAGCACAATATAATAACTTCATTATACTAGCTAAATAGATAGCACATACTAGATAATTTACACAATAATTTTGTTTTCTTTACATAAAGAGCTGGCAATTGGAGTAAAAACACAATAGTCTATGCACATTTTGAATTCAATAATAAAATACAAAGCCTGTAAAACCCCACAATAATGTGCTGCATAATAATACAGACTGAAAAAATAAGTGTTATTGGGCTGCCTTCTTTCCCCAAAAATAATTACAAAAATCATTGTTACTAATTAGTGCAAAAAGAGGTTGTCCTCGATAAAGCTGAACAAACAGTGCCACACTGGATTTTACAGATGTTCACAAGCCACACTGTAAAGATCCAGCTCTGCAATGGCAGTGACGTGTACTGATTAGATTCTGTGGCGCTCCAAACAATAACGTTGTAGCCATCAACATTATTTCTGTTTAATATCGTATCTGTCAGAAAATAAGCAAAGCTACAAAAAAAAAAAATCACCAAATTACAAAGCATGTTGCAATTACGTCAAATGCCTTGACTGTTTGATACCTACATGACATACAATAAATCACTTGCATATAGCACATTTAATATTAGACTGTATTATTTCTCCTTATTACTTTTGTTAAACAGATAAAACACATGAACAGTGGGAAAATTAGGTCAAGTGTATAAAGTTTTGATATCAGCAAAAATATAATATTTCATTTATCAGTGATGTACTATCCATTCAATATTAAAATATCAAATTAGTCACATCCTGAATAAAGAAAAAATGTAAAGGTTATTTACAGGCTGAATGGTTCTGTCAACTGTTTGTAAGGTTATTGAATAGCCAGTCATATAAGAAATATATATTAGTAAAAAAAAAAATTAACTGTAAATAATTTAGCCGAATTAAACATGCTTCTTATGTGACAAATATTTTCTAATGTTGTTTAGATAAGGAATACTATAGTTTTAAAGTAAACTTGTTACACTTATTAATCATGGTTCTGGAAGGGGGGCAATTTTATTTCATGTTGATTACCACACACAAAAGAGAATATGACTGTACTCTGTACTCTGACAGTAAGGACAATATAAGCTTACCAAACCTATAACACAACAAACCAAAGTAGGCCAACATCTATCACCTAGAGAAGAAGTACAGAAAAATAATCAATAAATCAGTTCTCATACCTTACAGAGGCCTCTGTCTGAAACAAAAATTACTTCTTGGGGGCTAAAATCCTTACCGTTGCTACACCTTGCCTCAGCTTCTAAGCATTGGCCCAACAGACCCTTTCAGGGATTCATATAGATAGATATGATAGATAAATATTTGAGAATATTTAGCTTATGCCAGACTATATTCGGTGGGCTGCTAGAATTCATATATTCCCAGGAAAATGTAATTCCCCATTCTGACCCTGGAATAATGTAATAGATAGCCATAAATATTTTTCATAGTTAATATGTTTTAATTAAGTCTCTTCCTAAATGCCACTATGTAACACTGAAAGGAAATATAGAAAAGTGTAATTTTATGATAAAAGCAGGTATAGTATGTTTATTGAAAATTTACATGAATACAATATATAGAACTCATGGTGACTTAAATGGTGAGCTAGCTGTTAAAAGCTAAAATGTATTTTCTTACAAAACACTGAATAGTTTAAAAATGAATAGACAAGTAAAGAGGAAAGGATGGGGAGGCTCACCTTCTAGTGAAAGACTTACTCATATACCCTAAACAGTAAAAGGATTTTAAAGCTATAAACAGAAAAAAAATTAAAATAGCTAAATGTAAGAGGGTTATGAGTATAATAAAATGTTAATAATTGGAAAAGTGTTCATTTACCTGATGGATCCAATGTTAATTGTATAAATCATGCTGGTTAGCAGGATATGGACCTAACCTAGTGGAAGTGAAGTGAAAACAGTTATGTGGTGGAAGGGTTTGAGTCATTGACTTTATTTAAACTAGTAGTATGAACTGTATTAACACTAGAATTACCAGAGTCTACGAAAAAACTCGTAGATCCGGCCCACCTTAAAACCGTTCTCACCTCTCTTTTGTCTTCTAAATGTGCCGATTAAGAGGAGCAGCGAGCAGCCGGCTATTCCATCCCCCACCGTCGCAGAACGTTCACTAAGTTTTCCCAGCTCATGGCTTGTTTGATTATCTGGGAGTGACTGAAGTGCTGTAGTTTTAGAGTGGAAATAATAGATCGCTATTTGGAATTCATGCATTTCATGCGTGTTCCGTTTCTACAGTAATCTGTGTAAACACATTGCTAAAACAGAAACTTTTTCATATTTTAGTAATAAATGTTACAAAATGGCTCTAGCAGACCCCCGTGACCCTGTGTTCGGATTCAGCGGGTTGGAAAATGGATGGATGGATGGATGTTACAAAATGTAGGCATAAACTATAGAATCTGTGAAGCCTGAAGTCCAAACATCAAATAAACACTTTCACAAAAGGTTCAAGGATAATACAACAGCTTCCGTGGCTTAACGCTACGGTTTGCTGACTTGGAGCACGGCTGCCCTACCGTGCTACAGAGACGTGAGTTCGATTCCCAGCTTTGAAGAAAGTGTTTTTTTTTTCCTCAAACGGACATTGAATTTATAAATTGGTATGCACTGTAAATCGTTAACTTTAAAATGTCAGTTGCGGTTATTTCTGTTGATTAATTCATGCTTTTTTACTTAGAGTCAGAACAGGAGCTTTTTCAGTTTATTCAGCTTCTGATCTGACTCAAACAGCACCAGTATAACTTCACACCCAATCTGACGCTGTTCGTTTTCAAATAATATTGCATTACTTCGACGATGTTTTCTGATTGGTACTATTCGCGTCATAAAATGATTTCTTCCAAACATCACATATATTTGTCTCTTTCTTTTTTTAAAATGTGCGTTGTAGCACTCAGCAACTGGCCACCTGCATGTTCTTGCGCACACTGAATAAGACAGCGCTATATGCAATCATCAGATTCAAATGTTAACAGTTATATAGCACAGAATGGAAATCAGCAGTTCTTAGCATTCCACCACGCAAGCTGTCATATCAACCGCCTACTGTAACTTGCTTTCTTTTTGCTTCGGTTATAGTCTTGAATAAAAGTGCACTTGTTTTGTTATACTTTTACATCAACATATGTTCCTGTGTTTGAGCTACATGGGCATGCTCAAAAAATACACGTATAATGCCATGAAAAGTGCATGCAGACACTTCAGTTCGCAAGCATTGGTACGACAATGCAGTCACAAGTACACTGCAGAGCTTTAGCGCGTCTTTATGTGAAAACAGCATCAGTTGGGGAGTGTCTGATGATTGCATATAGCGCTGAAGTTACTGCTCTTTACTATGCTTTCCTCTGCATGTCCTGGAGTACAAAAGAAACAGCATACAGCAACACGTGGAGACTGGCAATATTGGGGGAAACAAACACGCGGTCGTATGTATCGTGATACACTGCAGAACTATAGCGCGTCTTTATGTGAAAACAGCAGTGTCAGGTGGGGGGCGGTAGGGAAGGATCCTGAATGCGACTGAGACAATGAAAAGTGAATTTAAAAAAAAAATAAAGCTAACCTTTACAAATATCATAAATTACACCGACTGTTACAGACTGAAATCAAATGTATCTTTTTATTCTAAAATAGTGAAAATAAGAACACTTCTCAAA
Organism: Erpetoichthys calabaricus; assembly: GCF_900747795.2. Lineage (NCBI taxonomy): Eukaryota > Metazoa > Chordata > Cladistia > Polypteriformes > Polypteridae > Erpetoichthys > Erpetoichthys calabaricus. The sequence continues at coordinate 205,623,517 of NC_041394.2, read as the reverse complement.
AGGGAGTTGTGCAGGATCGAACTCATAACCTTCTGATTCCTAGTCAGCAAATGATACTGTTGCGCCACGGAAGCAGTGATAGTTAATTCATATCAATGTTGCACACTAAGGCGGCTTTTTTTGGCAGTGGCTTTTTTTTTGTACTTTTTGTGAAAGTGTTTCTTTGATATTTGGACTTCAGGCTTCATACATTATATAGTTTATGCCTACATTTTGTCATTTGCTACTAGAATATATAAAACGTTTCTGTTTTAACAATGTGTTTACACAGATTACTGTAGAAATGCAACACATATGAAATGCGTGTGTTCCAAATAACAATCTATTATTTCTACTCTAAAACTCCACTTCACTCCCAGATAATCAATCAAGGCATGAGCTGGGAAAAGCTCGTTTACGTTCTAAGTCGTTGGGGGAATGGAATAGGCGGCTGCTGGCAGCTTGTCTTTATCAGTACATTTAGATGACAAAAGACGCTGGCGGAGAGGTGAGAACGGTTTTAAGAAGCGATTTAAGGTGGGCTGGATCTACGAGTTTTTTCGTAGGCTCCGGTAATTCTAATGTTAATTTTAAAGATCCAAAAGGCTCCTCCACAAAGGAGATTATTCATATTGCTGTGACATGGCAGTTTCTAAAACATTTGCATTTCATCATGGAAATGAAGTGTTGTGCTGTAGTAAAATAACTAAAAAGTGAATATTTTGTTGAATATGTTCTTATGTTAACTCTTGTGTTCCGCAACCCTATGTCTGACAATGGTGAGGGTTTTGCCAGTTTATAATTATCAGCATGGCCATAGTAAAAAATAAATTTTTCGTATTAATAACGTTACCCATAAGTATGTGGCAAGGAAAGCATACTGTATTCAAAAATACGTCGTATTAGTTGTCGCCCAGGGTAGCAAAGTTTTCGGGGGTGGCATTTTGTTAACTATAACAGATGTAGCTGCTGGCATCAGAAAAAGGTTGCTTCAGGTGATCTACCCTTATTTTACCCATGAGCAAGGCCACACCCTCCCTCCCAATCCGAACTTGAGTGAAACCCCAATGTGGAATAGACCCCTCTCTGATTTGCTATAATATTTATAATAATTGCCTTCAAGACTCTGTAGGTCTGGGGGTGATATTTTCACTTTTGCTAGGGCAGCAAAAAAAATGTAGAGCCAGCCCCGAGTGTTAGAATGAGATGAAGTAAATGAAGTGTTTAGACAATTATCTGAATAATTGTTAATGTTTTGATGACCCATAATGAAGAAATCACGGTGGTTCAGAGAAGGCTGAATTCAAATGAAATAAATGCCAATGCTTTGAAATAATATGGCGAAAACTATTAACATACTATAATAAGGCCACGCTACATGCAAATCGTTTGTTTGTTACTTCCTTGATTGTGATTCTGACATAATGAATAGGTTTAGGTTTTTCAAGTGATTGTTAGAGGTTGTTTCTTGGTAGCAATGTGAACGTTTACTCATGGAAAACTGGTATTAAGCAGAAGAGGTAGAGAAAGCACAATGCAAAATTTGACTGCTCCATTTTAATTAAAACAAAGCCTATATAACAGGCACCACACGTGGAATAAACCCTGGAGATAGGGTTGATAGATGTTACAGAGAAAATGGCATTTTAAAAAATTAAAAATAGAGGATCTAGATGTGTAAGATGAAATTGTGTTAAATCCTTTACAAGTTTTTGCTAATTAGTTTAATTCGCATTTAAATTGTTCATTTAAGATCAATGATTGTTTGTAGCCAATTGAATAACCACACTAAGAAGAAATATTACCTTAAATAGTTTTTTTAAAGAAAAGAGCTAAATATAAAATGTAAAATGCAATTAAACTGAAAGGATGTGCAATTGCTAGCCAATTTATTGGAGCCTATTACACCTGATTGAAGCTGTAAATGAAAATGACTTTAGGCTGATCATGATGTAATAGAGGATGTCTTCAGCATTAAACCTGTTAAAAGCACATTTAAAATGTTACAGGCATTAGTGCTCCATAGCAGTAGTTATTAAAATTTACATATGATAGCAAGATAGGAAATATTAATAAAATATTCAATTCCCACTATCACATGGCTGTTTCAGATCATCATATAAAGCTATACTAAACCCAGACAACACCACAGAATAATGATATTCTGTTTTTATTGCAGTTTTGACATATCCAGTACTAAATAAGAAAGGAGTGGGTAATAAAATGAAAAAGAAGAATGTTACCATAGCCATTAGGTGGAGAAGTGTAAAAATCCTACCAGAGAAGTAAATTGGTTCCTTTGTGTCATGATAGTAATGGGAGTTCAAAAAGCTTGGCTGGACTGCAGCCCAGCTTGTCTCAGGAGCTTAGATTTTCTAACCATCCCCCTTTGTTTCATATATTGGCACAGAGTTTACTGAGCAACCACTAAGTTGTTAGTAAAAGTGCACCCTGCCCTGGATAAGCAAATTTGGAAGATGGATGGATGGACTAGAAAATGAGCGTATTATCAATAGCCTGAAGCTAACATACAGTAGTTTACTAAGCACCAAGGTTTTACTTGCAAAATCCAAAACCCAGAGGTCTCACTGTAAACATAAGACCAAGAATCCCATTGAGAAACAGATCTGTACATCATAATAAGAATATCAAAAATTAGACTAAGATCTCTTGAGCAGCAAATCTGCTTTGTCAAACAAAGGATCTTTTGCGTAGTGCTTCCTGGGAGACAATCCTTGGCAACTGTGGTGGGCTCCTTAGGAAAGCAGTAACTTAATGCTAAGACTCAAAAATGACATTGTGACAAACTTTAAATAAAATGATCAAAATATTTATATCTTCTGCAAACTATAAAATATACTTGAAAAAATAAATGTATCAAATTCCTCAAAAATATATCTTTATAATAATTCATAGCAAGACCATAACAAAAATTTATCAAGGACAAAATAATAAATAAATAATTAGAGTCAATAGCTTACCAATTTGTAAAACTCTGGAAACCCTTTTCCCAAGTAACTGTTCTCATTCTCTACCATTAAATTATCTTCTTCCAGCCTAAATTCAAAATTCCCAGTTCAAATATAACTATCACCTTCCCAAGTCCTGGTTATTTTGTCCTCTGTACAAGCACACCCTATAAATAATCAGTAAGAGACAAAATAAGAAATTATGAAGTTGTATAATTCATTGGAAATTAAGTGGTTAGTTGTAATTTTTTTTTTGAAAGTTATATATTTGTTATTATGATATACAATAATAATTATTATTATAGTACTTGAAAGATAAGTAAATACTTTATACAACAACACAGTAATTGCTAAATGAAAGGAAAAATTAAACTGTTAGTATTTTGTATGCAATTCACATTTTTATAAGGATGACATAATATACTGTCATTCTTGCAATTGCTTCTTGAATAATACTCAATCATTATGAACTCTGTTAAGAATTTAAGTATATTGAACAAAATGCACTAAGATCTTTCTACATGAACGCTTTAATGGAAGTATAGAAAGAGGTAATATAATTGTAATATATGTATAATAAACTTAAATAGTTTTAGAAAATGCAACTGCTTTTTAAATATGTTTTAAGCTAATTTACTAGCTTAAAATGCTGAGGTTTATTCATCCTGACTCACTGTGACTATGGGTGTCTGTTAGTGGTAGAGTTTGGAGAGCATTTTTTAATGTAATTTTTAACTTGCTTCAATAAAATCTTCTATATAGTATTATAGTTGACTTTTATTAAATACAGCTGGGCATAACCCTGCTTTGCCTGACTCAAGATTTTTCTTTCATTTAAATTTTTTTTGTTTTTCAATTATTATTATGCATATTTTATTATTAATTTCCTTTTGGTTTTGGTGTGTTAATGTTTTATGTGTGTAATATGGTGTAGTTTATTCATTATTTTAAAATTTTTTATTATATTAAAAATGTTTTCTGCCCTGTCTCCTTTATATAGAGCCTGAGGATTTGGGGATCACCTGATGATAGATATGGAAGATTTGCCCTAGTTGTATAAAAGAAAAAACATCTAAGGGGTATTTTCCGTACGTCGCTTAAATCATCCAAGATCAGATGCCTCATGTTGGATGAGTTAATGCCAGTGAAACTCATCCGGGATAAGTCGGTTTTTCAAACGCAGCGGTGTAGTAGATTAGTGTAGCTAAATCTAATCATCCGAGATGAATGCGCGCGCCCGCACTGATTGAAAAGTCCATATATATTGAGTCTAGAAAACATGATCAGCAAGTCTTTGATAGGCTGTAGCAAAATGACGAAAGAACGGGCGCATTTTTTTTTCCATACAAGCGGAGCAGGACCTTTTATTCGAAGGACATGAAGAATTTCAAGATTTAATATGCACAAGGGGTAAAACTGAAATAGCAGCCCAAACCAGAAAAGACTGCTGGCAAAACATGGCAGACAAATTAAATGCTAAGTAGTGTGCGTTGTACTTACTGAATGCAGCGTTTCATTTCCTATGTATCAAATTAATTATTATTTAATATGTCATAATTCCCGATCAAACATGAGCACAAGGAGAACATGGGAACAGGTTAAAGTGAAGTACAAGAATATACTTCAAACTGGTAAATATTGGTATATATAACTATTTAAAGAATTGTTGACATAAATAATCATATATAATATAAAAAACACTACTTTTTAAAGCTAATAAGAAGGCAGACAAGCAAAAAACATGTGGAGGTCCACGAGGTCCAGACCTAACCCCTGCAGAAGAGCTGGCTAACCAGCAAAATGCCCATCGCCCTGTTTCTGAGGCATTCCAGGGGGAAGCTCTTACCCAGAACCAGTGGCAGGATGCCGTGGTCACTTCATCTCAGGTAAAGGATGGTCATTGCATATGTTTGTCCTCCATGTGTGCCACAGGTATGTTCCATATAGCCCTCTTTTTTTTGTTGGGTCACTTGCAGGGAATATCATATCTCTAGAACCTGTGTCTGACCTACGAGATATTGACGAAGGTCAAATACTTGATGAAGACACACTGTGTCTGACTATTCATCAGGAGGAGAGGTACATTTTCCAAATAATGTTTGATCAAACTCCACTCTGATCAGTCCCATGTGCCCCAATCACATTTGGAAATCCTGGTTAATGAGAATGTTAGGTTGATTGTGAGATTCTTCATGGAACTGTGGGTGTTTTTGCCTGTGTATTACCTACCTGCAATGACATGAAACACCTCTTTTATTGTCTGCACACGCAGGTGTCCAGGAAACACTACGAAAACCCGAAGGAAATATTTCAGAGCCAAACAGACTTTACGAATTGCCTGGCAAACTGCAGTTTTAGATAAATGTTCTGCATCGCCTACAGTATACAATAAAGTGCTGCTTGCAAAAAACCTCAAAGCAATGCACTGTCTGTGTGGTTGTGAGAGCCCGACTTCGCCGAGTTTGACTTCGAATATAAGGTGCTAATAAATCTTTGAGGTACAATATTCCCCCCTGGCTAAAGCGGTATCTTTCGAAAAGAATTTCCTCTGGGAGCAATAAAGGATCTTGCCAATCGCGCAAAGCCATCTCTATATGAAATTCTCTTCTTATAATTTGTGCACCGATATCAATTGGTCGCTCATTCATGAACGGCAAAGCCATAACTGAGCGAATTCCATGCACGGACACTGATTAAGTGTGTGAGCTAATCCTTGTTTACATAGAACAAACCTGCTCCGAGCAGGTTTGAGGATTAGGATGTGTTGCTATGACAACACATCCAGCAAGAGTTTTGAAAAACCGACAGATCCAGGATCAGGCCAAATCGTCAACAATTACATCTGGCTAAACGAGTAATCCACGTATGAAAAATACCCCCCAGTTGTCACTTCAGTTTTAGCATTGCATGTTTGTCTTGCGATTTGGCTTTCATATTTCATGCTTAATTCTTCTTGTTTGCATCTTCAAAGGTACTCTTTTCTGTTTTGATTTGGGTTTGCCCACTTTCAGGTTCAGGCAAACCTATATATTTTTTCCATTTTTGTGCTTGTGTTGAATTTTGTGTAGTATTTTTGAATATTCTTATTAAAGACTTAAATATTCAAGAAACTATGTTTTCATTAGGGACAAATACCCTTTTTAACACTAGAATTACCAGAGCCTACGAAAAAACTCGTAGATCCGGCCCACCTTAAATCGCTTCTGAAATCCATTCACACCTCTCCGCCAGCATCCTTTGTCCTCTAAATGTGCTGATAAAAGACAAGCTGCCAGCAGCCGGCTATTCCATCCCCCCACCGACTTAGAATGTGCGCAAACTTTTCCCAGCTCATGCCTTGATTGATTATCTGGGAGTGAAGTGGAGTTTTACAGTGGAAATAATAGATCGTTATTTGGAACACATGCATTTCATGTGTGTTCCGTTTCTACAGTAATCTGTGTAAACACATTGTTAAAACAGAAACTTTTTCATATTTTAGTAATAAATGTTACAAAATGTAGTAGGCATAAACTATAGAATGTGTAAAGCCTGAGTTCCAAAGATCAAATAAACACTTTCACAAAAGCTTCAAGGATTATACAACAGTTTCCATGGCGTAGCGCCCTAAGATTTGCTTTTTTTAGAGTGCAGCAGCTTTGCCGTGCCTCACAGACCTGAGTTCGATTCCCCGCTAGGGATAAAGTGTTGCTTTTTTTTTTTCTTTTTAACCTCAAACGGACATAAAATTTATAAATTGGTATGCACTGTCAGTTAATGAGATCGTTATATTTTCATGTAGGATGCTCCTTTTAAAATATTTTTTTAACAATTGAGACTGCAATTAACATGAACAACTGTCCCTATAACTATTATTTTTAAGATCCATAACACACAGACAGACAGAGCACTGCGTAATAGAGAGACAGACAGGCAGAGATATATAAATAAACAGGGAAGGCACATGTACTGAAAGAAAAAAAGATCAACATGTGCGTTGTTCCTGCTGCACTAAATAAGCTCACGTGCTCTAGCATCACCCCTCCCCCCATCTGACTCTCTAAGTAACAGCACAAGTACAGACACAAACGAAGTGCATGTGTGTACTGTATAATATTAACAAAAAGAGCAGCTTACTACTGAAAACGGCAAATATAGGAGTGAGGGGTGATCGAACCGGGACTCTTGATTACACTAGGTTTGAAGCTTTTGTGAAAGTGTTTATTTGATCTTTGGAACTCAGGCTTTACACATTCTATAGTTTATGCCTACTACATTTTGTAACATTTATTACTAAAATATGAAAAAGGTTCTGTTTTAACAATGTGTTTACACAGATTACTGTGGAAACGGAACACACATGAAATGCGTGTGTTCCAAATAACGATCTATTATTTCCACTCTAAAACTCCACTTCACTCCCAGATAATCAATCAAGGCATGAGCTGGGAAAAGTTTGCGCATGTTCTAAGTCGGTGGGGGGATGGAATAGCCGGCTGCTGGCAGCTTGTCTTTTATCAGCACATTTAGAGGACAAAGGATTCTGGCGGCAAGGTGTGAACTGATTTAAGAAGCGATTTAAGGTGGGCCGGATCTATGAGTTTTTTCGTAGGCTCTGGTAATTCTAGTGTTAAATTATTTTCCTCTGTCCCTTTGATAGTCTGTGACTTTAAAACCCTTTGCCCCATTTTTGGGCTGATACAGGCTATATGTCTATTTTTTGAGTTTAGGGCCAGGCTGCCTAATTTAGTGAGGCCCACTCTTTGGTTCATACATGTAGGATTCACGTTTATGTGGAGTATAGGTCTGGCTTTTGCCTTCACCTTTTTTTCTTTAGATTTTGTAAAGGCAAGATCTTGACCATAATACAGTTACTTGAAATCCTATGCATCAAAAAACTCTTCAAGTTTGGTAGGATGTCACACCACAGTAATAGAGACCCACATCAGCAATTGATGTCAAAGTGTTGGTAAAGAGAAAAAGGATGGAAACTGTTGTAGTAAAGTACTGTGTTTTACTATCATGTTTATTCCTGAAAAGTTATTTCAGTAAAGTATCTTAGTTTCAATACGATTTTTTAGAGTTTTGTGGACACCTGTGGGAAGTTATGACTTCTAGCTGCCACACATACATAAACCTTTGTACCAGGTATTAAAACTTATCATTTTTCTTGGTAAATATGCATGGGATGAGGTGCCATTTCACCAACTCCAATCTGCCACACTAAATGCAACAAGGTTAAAGTGTTTAGGATTGTAGACAAGAGAATAATGGTGACACTGTGCATTTTCTTTTGCTTGTGGCTCAAAACCCACTTATTGTAATCCAGATCGTGTATCACCTCTAACAAGTTATGGCTGTAGAGTGGTTAAAATTGTTCTAAGCTTTGTTTTATGCTAATCCTAAATAAAACCTTGTAAGGGATTTCACTGTAAAAGGTATCATAAAAAGCAATTATTATTTTTCTTGTTTCAGAATTATTTTCTGTTGACTACTGTAGTAAGATTCTCAAAGTCCCACATTCCCCAAAATTGTGTTTTGTTTTGATTTAAATAGCTATTAGTAGGTACTGTTGTTACAGTTCCGCCTTTGTCCAGAAACGGCTCCAAAAGCTTTATGACCTTGTCCTTGGAAAATCTTTCTCCCGTGGGACAACTGGGATCTTTTGCTAAATAAGATCAAACACTGTTGCGTAGGGTGCAACAGGAGCTTCCACCTACAGCTAAAGTCACTTCAGTAAACATGTAGTTTGTCAGCATGCCCATGTCGATCAAACACAGGAAGCTCTGCGTTTACTTGTGACTTTACACTGTAGAAAGATACATAATGTAAAGGTAAATAACATTCGATCTGGCTTTTATATAAGTAACATATAAATGTTTCTATATAAAGACCATCGCAAAACATAGTCACAAACTGGACTTTGCACGATACCTTGGCGAGCTCTGTTAGCCATGCTGTTTCATTGAAGGACAGATGTAGGGCAGACTGACTGGCAGGATGACGCCCAACCTGTCCAAACAGTGCCATCTTTCACCTTTACACTTGGTGCAGCTGCATTGTTTTTATATGTGAGTGGACGTTTCTTGCGGCGAGGGCTTCTGTTCTCTTTCTCTGATGTAGAACCCTCGTCCTCATCTGAGTTCACCTCTGCTATAGCACATCTTTATTTGAAAACAGCAGTGTCAGATCTGGGTGACCGTGAACGTGACTGAGAGAATAAAACTGAATTAAAAAAAAAAAAAAAAAGCTAATCATTACAAGCACCATAAATATACATTGGCTGTTATAGACTCAAATCAAATGTATGTTTTTATTGTACAATAGTAACAATAAGAGCAGCTTCTACTCAAAATGGTAATTTTGGAGGGTGCCCAGATTCGATCCTGGTACTTCTTGATTATGAGTCAGCAGTTCTTAATGCTGTGCCACTCAAGAGGTCATATCTGTGTTGTACCCTAACGCAAGTTCTTTTTCTTTGGTTATATTCTTGAATAAAACCGCACTTGTTTTGTTATACGTGTACCTTTTGTGAAAGTGTTTATTTGATATTATGACTTTAGTCTTCACACATTATACAGTCCATGTCAAAATTTTGTCATTAGTACTATAACATGAAAAAAGTTTCTATTTTAGGTATTTGTTCAACATTTCTTGTGTTTCTCGCATTTCTTGTCATCTGATCATTGTAGACATGGAAAACACATGAAATGCATGTGTTCCAAATAACGATATATTATTTACCCTATGCAACTCACAGAACCTCACATGCAGAAAAAGAAGATTTGAGCTGGGAGAACTTTTTGCCTGAGATGAGCTCCTGTGGTGGGGGAAATGGGACAGCAGGCTGCTTGCTGCTTGTGTTGATCGACACATTTACAAAACAAAACATGCTGATGGAGAGGTATGAACAGATTTAAGGTGGGCCAGGATTATGAGTTTTTTCGTAGGCTTCAGGGATTCTAGTGTTAAGCATTGCTCAAGCTGTATAGCCCTGTGTCTTTTGTTTTGATACATTGTATTGTTGCACTGATTTTGGCTGTTGTTATGTTATGTTTTTAACCTCATGCTATGTATGTGGATGAATAACAATAAAAGTTGAGTTGAGTTGAAATACTAGTTAAAAGTTACAACCTAAAGTTACATTTCAGAAAAATTCAGTAAATTGTTCACGGCTTACCTCTTTCCATTCGTAAATAAACTAAAAATCTGGGGAAAAGAGGAAGATTCATTTTGTAAGCAGTGCGGTGCAACCCTCTGTACCCTAAACCACATTCTGACAGGTGTAAAATTACTGCAAAGAGACAAAAGAAGAGTTGGGTTAATGTAAGGGTTATTATAATAATTCATTACATAGCACTTTTCTCAGTACTCAAAGCACTATCCACACAGGGAGTAACCAGGAAGCGAACTCACAATCTTCCACAGTCTCCTTACTGCAAAGCAGCAGCACTACCACTGCACCACCTGTGAGGATTACAAAAAGTAGAATGCAAATTACTCTCTTGACATTGTTCATGACATGGTAGGTTTGCTCTCACAGCAGATTTCCTTCTCTTATGAGGTTCAGTCAACACTGACTAGGATCTGTGGGGTCCAGTAATATTTAAGCTGACGGAGAGATGGGACAATCATGGCGAGAGCCGGAAGTACAATAATGGGTCCTCAGGATAGTTCTCCTCCACTCTAAGTCAAACTGAAATCGTGTTAATTTATGTGTTGCATTCAAAGTCTTCCCATATTTCTCACCACTCCCATACCCAGAAGGCACACCCAACAATTGCATGTCTGACACAGAATGAACTGAATTGCTTGGAGAAGGCCTCTATAGATGGGTGGTCCATTAGAGAGTAAAAGTCAATGGACACAAAGGATCACCACTTGAACTTGCTATGTTCTTAAAGTCTGGAAATTCTGCCAATATTCTTCACATTACTTTTTAAAACATTTTCAAATGTGAGCCTTTTTGGAGGTTTAGAGAGGTTTAAGAAAATTCTTTCTAACAAGTTTTTAGAGTGAAAGTATACAAAAAAGTGTGCTGAAAGAATTCCATACTTATAACAGAGTTAATCAAAAGATGCAAACACATTATCAGTTGCCTACCATCTTTCAAGACTTAAATACTCCCACCAAAACTGAGAGAGTACTCGAATGGAAAGTTCTAATGGAGAAACAGACAACAGTGTCTTTTACTTAATTGGTTCCATATTTTGAGTGAGTAAAGTACAATCTGATTACTACCAAACTAGTGAAAACTATTAATGACCGGAGCACAGAGAAATGAACATACAGAGGACTTCTTACAAGATTTTCTTCTCAGATCCAATGAGGCAGATGCATTCTCTTTCTTCTGCTTTACATTCTTCTTTACATTACCTTATCTCTTTTTTTGTTTGGCTTTTGCTTTTAGCATTTTTTTTGTTTGTAGACATCACTGATGCTCACGCTTTCCACAATGTTCATCATAAAAATTCAGTTTAGTTTTGAACAATGAGAACAGCAAATGTGTTTTGCTGATGAATTAAATAAATATTAACAGAAATATTAAAGTAGCATGGTGGCACAGTGGGTAATGCTGCTGCATCATGAAGCCAGCATCCTTAGTTCAAATCCTATGCCTGGTTGTTGCTTCCTTGCATCTGTGTTGATTTTCCTTCAGGTACCCAGGTTTTCTTACTAAAACCATAAAGATTAGTTTAATTATATATTTAAAATTGTCACTGTGTGGGTTTTTGCATGAGTGATCCCTAGGGCATCCAGTCCAGTGGTTTTTGCTGCCTTGTGCCTGGTGCTGCTGGAATGAAATTCCTGCTCCTGTGATGCTAAACAGGATTATGCATTTTGTAGGATGTTAGTAAATAAGTTTAACTGCAAAATAATAATGAAGAAACAATAGCAAGAATAATCAGTCTTGACAGAAATTAGACATGAAACCCTAAAACAAAAGGTAATTAATCAATTGAAAACACACAATTAACTATCATAAAGTAAACAATCAACTAATTAACACTACTTACTTAACATTCGAAGAGCAGGTGGTGACACCTAAAGACTTAATTAACAAAGAATTTAAGTTTATAAAATAATTCAAATTAGTTCTAAATTAGGCAAACAAAAGAAGAACAAAATTACTTCCTTTAACTAGAATAATAGTAAACAACAAGCCAGTATTGCACTTAAACTTTACAGACATTCAAATTCTAAACCAGACCAGAAGCAAAGCTTTATACAAAACAAGAGCCGATTTCCTGCAAAGCAAAAGAGAAGCCAAATTACAAACTATAAAAAAAGGAAGACACTTTTTTAAAATGCTAAACACAAAAGCAGAGCTCACTTGAAAACTTAGGAACAACAAAGAAAATGCATTGCTCATTTTTTTTAAATTAAACACATTCAACTCCCTTAAATGATTGCACAGTGAATGTTGGTTAGCATTTCTTTAGCAAAAATACTTTGAAATTTTTGACTTAGACTTTTGGGTTTTGTTTTGGGCTTGGCAAAAATTTGAATTGACATTTTGTTAATGAACCTTGGCATGACTTTTGACTCACGTCTAATCTTGTGGTCTGTCTATGCTGAGTCAGTACAGTGTTAATCAAAAATGAGTTGATATGTTTGCAGAGACTGCTTAATATAAAAATATCCTAAGGTATCAAATTATTTTTAAGCATGCAACTGCAAGTTGAATCTTATTGGACAAAATATGGCACCTGTAAGCAGTTGCTGGATCTGTAACTGGATTGGCCTTTTTCCAATCAGCAAAGAACACAACTTCCCTTAATTCTAGATGCTTGCACGTCTTCTGTCTCCTTGTAACTAGAAACTGGCCCATTTTCTTGGGAACCAGAAAGTATTTTATTTGGCCCTGGAAGCCACACTCTTTAAGAGCTATCTCTAAGACCCAGCCCTCCAAGCTTAAGCCCTGTGCCAGTGACTGAGCCCTGTCTGGAAGCAGAAACCATACGTCAAGAAGAAAATTTCAGCTTCCGTTCTCTGATATCAGAAAGTGTATCACTTTTTTCTTTGAGGTAAGAAAAGACAAAGAGTTTAAAAGTGACCTGAAGAACACAACACTGTTGCATGAGTGCAAAAGACCACATGGAAAAGACAAAGAGTGTATAATGCAACAAAATTTCCGCTCAAGCCCAGAATAATGACTTGCAACTCCACACATTATAAGCCATCATCCTTAAATGCCTGATATCATAAAACTGTCTGTGCCAAGATACTAAGCAGCTAGTGAACAGCTAGCTAAAGACCTGCTTTGTCGTGTCTGACTGCTCCTGTGTAACAAGGTCATTAACAACTGCGTCAGGTACATTTCTAGTTTTTACAAGTGTTTGACTAAATTGAAAACAACAGAGCATTAAGTTGCAGTGTGTTATGAATATTGACATTTTGTAATTGAAAATGAATTTTTCCTTTCAGTGTGTTAATTTTTAAATTATGATCAATTTCCTTTTTTACTTTAATTTTGTTGTTGGAGTTATTTCAGTTTTTCATTAAATTTTCAATTTACTATATAATATGCTTTTAAATGAGTGCCAACATTTTGTGTTCCCATTTTCAGGATACAATTAAAGTCACCCTAGAAATCACATCACATGATGCTTTCGGGATGGCAGTGTATGAGCCTGCAGTGCATGACTTATCTTAGCCAGGATTCTGGATTCTCACAAAAGACAATTGCAGTGTTAGGAGTGGTTTTCACAAAAAATGTCAGGGTTGAAAGACTTTCTGCATGTTCTTTTTGACATCAAGATTTGGTGAAATTTCTGGCTTAATTGTTTTGGTTTCACTTTGACTTCATGGTAGTTTTGACTGGTCTCTTTCCATCTGGGGCAGAGCATGGTGTAAACAGCTTGTCCATCTTTAACTTACAGTTGTGCAGCTGATCAAGTGTGAGCTTCAAACATTTCAGATGTAAAACATTTGTAAAGCCAAAAAAGACCACTAAATGAACAAAGAACAGTAAGCCTTTTCTTTGTTCTTTGTTTTTTACATTGATTTATAAGAAGTTATCTTTAAGTTTTCAGTAATCCTTGTACTTAACAAAAATTGTGTTATTCTGCTTCTTAACACTAGAATTACCAGAGCCTACGAAAAAACTCGTAAATCTGTCCCACCTTAAATCGCGTCTTAAATCCGTTTGCACCTCTCCGCCAGAGTCCTTTGTCATCTAAATGTGCTGATAAACACAAGCTACTAGCAGCCAGCTATTCCATCCCCCCACCGACTTAGAACGAATTTCTCCTAGCTCATGCCTTGCCTTGATTTGATTATCTAGGATTGAAGTGGAGTTTTAGAGTGGAAATAATTCTAGCGTTATTTGGAATACACGCATTTCATGTGTGTTCCGTTTCTACAGTATAGTAGTCTGTGCAAACACATTTTTAAAACAGAAACGTTTTTCATATTCTAATAGTAAATGACAAAATGTAGGCATAAACTATATAACGTATGAAGCCTGAAGTCCATATATCAAAGAAACACTTTCACAAAAGGTACAAATAAGAGAACACGTGCGCTTTTATTCAAAAATATAACTGCACAAAAAAAAAGCCACGTTAGCATGCCACATTGACACTGTTACTACAACTGCTGCGGTGGCATAATGGTATCAGCTCCTGACTGGGAATCAGAGGGTGGCGAGTTCGATCCCGCATGGCGCCACTTCGAGAAATGAACTGCTCTTATTCTTACAATTTTAGAATAACAACATAAATTTGATTTCACTCTGTAACAGCCGGTGTAACTTATGATACTGGTAAAGGTTAGCTTTTTTTTTTTTTTTTAATTCACTTTTCATTCTCGCAGTCGCATTCAGAATCAATCCATACAACCCCATCTGACATAAAGACGCGCTATAGGTCTGCAGTGTACCACGATGCATACTACCGCTCCCCCCCCCCAAAAGGGTTCTGACACACAAATGTTGGCGAAGCTGCCTTCTTCGTATCTCACCGTCACTTGAAATCAGCAGTTCTTAGCATTGCACCACGCAAGCTGTCGTATCAACTACCAACTGTAACTTGCTTTCTTTATTCTTCGGTTATAGTCTTGAATAAAAGTGCACTTTTATTTATGTGAAAACAGCTGTGTCAGATGGGGTTGTATGGATTGATTCTGAATGCGACTGCGAGAATGAAAAGTGAATTAAAAAAAAAAAAAAAAAAGCTAACCTTTACCAGTATCATAAGTTACACCGGCTGTTACAGAGTGAAATCAAATTTATGTTGTTATTCTAAAATTGTAAGAATAAGAACAGTTCACTTCTCGAAGTGGACCGTGCGGGATCGAACTCGCCACCCTCTGATTTCCAGTCAGGAGCTGATACCATTATGCCACCGCGGCGGTTGAAGTAACACTGTCAATGTGGCATGCTAACGCGGCTTTTTTTTTTGTGCAGTTATATTATTGAATAAAAGCGCACGTGTTCTCTTATTTGTACCTTTTGTGAAAGTGTTTCTTTGATATATGGACTTCAGGCTTCATACGTTATATAGTTTATGCCTACATTTTGTCATTTACTATTAGAATATGAAAAACGTTTCTGTTTTAAAAATGTGTTTGCACAGCCTACTATAGAAATGGAACACACATGAAATGCGTGTATTCCAAATAACGCTATATTATTTCCACTCTAAAACTCCACTTCAATCCCAGATAATCAAATCAAGGCAAGGCATGAGCTAGGAGAAATTCGTTCTAAGTCGGTGGGGGGATGGAATTAGCTGGCTGCTAGTAGCTTGTGTTTATTAGCACATTTAGATGACAAAGGACTCTGGCAGAGAGGTGCAAACGGATTTAAGACGCGATTTAAGGTGGGACGGATTTACGAGTTTTTTCGTAGGCTCTGGTAATTCTAGTGTTAAAACAAATGTGGTTCAGTTGCCTTGATATAAGAATAGTGGCCGAGAAACCCCTTTACAGAGTAAGGTAATAAAGTGGAAGCAGTACCAAATTATGTAATTATTAGTATTAATTATTTTTTTATTTGATCCATACTTTTTCTTCTTCACAAATTCCCTACAGCATATTCTCTGTTCAATATTTCTTTCTGTGGATTGCCTAGTACAGATTTGAACTTGTGGTTTTGACTCCTAATTGACCTTCAAATTGAGTTTTTTGGTCTCCAATTGACAATAATATGCGTGTTTAGCATTTCCTGGTGCCAAGTCTGTTAGAAAACACAATTTATTCTTTAGGTGCATGACCTCTGCCTTTCAACTGTAACCACTCTAATTAAGACAACAAAGTGGAAAGCATTTATCTGTAGTTTTTACTTTTGTTTATCAAGCTGATTTGTGATATCCTCAAAAATGATGATGAAAATGTAGAACCTCACCCAAAGCCTGACATATTCGTGACCTAAGGCCTGACATGTCCACCTTCTTGGTAGTATGTTATTGCACTGAATGACATACTGTTTCTGCCCTTATTTCTTTTAGATTTAGGGGAATTTATTTCTCCAGAGGCTTGGAACACAAAACATTAAATAAAGCCTGTACCCTGTGGTCACAGTATGTTCCTGGAAATACTACAGAAACAAAGTACTTTGCTCATAGTGTATATTAAGCAGGTTTTATACATTTCAGTTTGGCAGGATCTTGAAGGTTCCAGGACATGAACCTTATTTTGACCATTTTGGTAAGTTGCTTTGGAAAAAAATTGTCATTTGTTAATAAAAATGTAAATGAATATATCCTGTATATTTATGTATCACTTCTATCATTTTTTTCTAAAATTGTTTTGTTTATTTTAGTCTGTTGTTTATTTTCTCCTATTTCATTTGTTTATCTTTTGGTATTAGTGACATTGTGTGTTTATACTTACAGACGCTGTGCAAGCATCAGCCTTTTTACAGAAGCTCCATATTTCTCACTGTTTTTTTTCTGTTTATTTAAAGAGCATCTTTAAATATGCCAATTTTCCCCCTGGGGACAAATAAGATCTATCTATCTATCTATCTATCTATCTATCTATCTATCTATCTATCTATCTATCTATCTATCTATCTATCTATCTATCTATTGCTGTGTTGACACACCACTGGTTGGTGTAGTGAGAACAGAAGAATTAACTATTTATCTCTTTTGCCCAGACATAGCATGCAGCACAGCTCCTTGTTGCTAGACGAAACAGTCCTCACAATATAGATTTTGCAGAAGCTTCTTCCAATGATACACACTTAATAAGACAGTCTGTGTTGAAGCAGCTGCATGTAATCCCGCAGCTCCTGTCACCTCCTTGCTTTGACGATAATTAAAACCTTTAAGAAATGTGCAGCTGTAGTGTAACTTGTCCTGCCCTAGCTCAGCTCATACTGTGAACTCTTCGCTCATCTTCTCTTTTACAAGACTCTGCAAACTGTGCTGGAACCTTGATGCTACCCGAGTTTTCTTCAGATGAAAAGGACATTTCTGAATTCTGTTAAACACTGGCTGCCTGAACAAAAGTGCAGACTGTTCTGTGGAGCAACTTCAGTGTTAAGCAGTGACAGAGTGAATTAAATGTTTTCTCCCAGTTTTTCAATCTCTCTATGAAACAAAGAAGGAACTCAGAATGTAGTCTTTTGAGCACCACAGAACACAGCACCAATGCTATAGGTATCCATACTGTGCACATGCAAATGGATAAATTATGTCATAGGGACCATTACTATCAATACACACGACATGTTAGTCATACCTGACCTATAAAAGGTATTTACCCCTTGGAGGTTTTCACATTTTGTTATTAGACAACATTGAATCATATTGTATTTAGTTTTTCTTCTTTGGCACTGATCAACAGAAAAAAAAAACTACTTAATGTCAAAACAGATCTCTGCAAAGTGGCCGAACTAATTATTAATATAAAACACAAAACAATCGATCACATATCTTACATTGAACTTGATATTCAAATTAGTTTGAGTCTGGACACATTCGAATACTTGTTCAAATCTCTGTACAATTTCTGAACCCACTAAAGTGTGAATGTTCCATTAAAAAAAACAAAAACAGAAAACATAGTTTGGGATTTGAGTTCAAGCACACTTACTACAGCAGGCATAAAATAAGAACACCATCTATTTCAGTTTGTTTCACCCTGAACTCCAGCTTGTCTGTTTTGGCTGCTCCACTGCCTGCATATTGAAACTATGGGATGTAGTCATCTGTAGCCTACACAATACGGAATGGAACCCCACACAGCTCAAAGACTGAGACACCCAAACCCTCAGAACCAGGCAACATGCCAGTCCTCTTCAAACTAAACACACACAAACTTATTTGCAGAGCAGGCTTACAGTCCATCTTAGCAGGTGGTATATACAGTACTGTATGTATAGGACATACTGTTTGTACCTTTACTGGAATTTTCGTTTTTCCAATCTGAGCTCTTTTTTTCACATTTTGCCCTTTAGTACTGGTCCAATTAATGTTTCTCTCCATTTTCCCTCCCAAATTTGTGTCACACTTTGCCAGGTTGACCTTCCCTTACAACTCATGAGTGAACTGAATACTTTCTTTTATCTGATCCAGAATGTGGTTTGTTACATGTTTATTTATACTACCAAAATATTATAATATTCTATCATTTTTTTTACCATATTTACAATGAATTTCTAGTACAAGAAGTAAGATTACTTTGTTATTTTTATTGCTTATTAAAAACAGTATTTTCAGCTAGATTTGTAGTATGTGTTGAGAATTGATTGGAGGATATATTCGACTATTTTGATTCGACTATTTTGATGAACCAAATGCTGACTACATCATTCTATCTATCTATCTATCTATCTATCTATCTATCTATCTATCTATCTGTCTATCTATCTATCTATCTATCTATCTATCTATCTATCATAGTTAAAAACAGTAGTTTTTGCTTTCTGAAAATCTGAACTGCTCATTTCAATTATTTTTGTATGTCACATACATAGTCAGTCAGTCATTGCCCAACGGGGGTCTGCTGGAGCCAATCCCAGCCAGCACAGGGCACAAGGCAGGAACCCTGTGTTAGGATATAGCAGGTTGGACAATGACTGACTGACTAGACTTCTCATTCTAAATTGCCGGAATGCATTTATATCTTTTATTATCTTGTTCTCCATTTTTCATAATATAAATGGTAAAATAAGTGTTGGGTCGTTATATTTTAGGACATTTAAAAGATAAGATAAGAATGGTTTCTCAAAATATTGTCAGTTCTTGTTTCAAATACAGGTTGCCATACAAAGGATGTTTTTTTACATATCTTTCAATTAATTTAACCTTTATATACATTATATACTGTATATGAGAAAGAAATTGCCACTGAGGCAGTGTGTTCTAAAAATATTTTAAAGGGCTACACGTAGTGCTGAGGAGAGGGGCGGCAGAGGAGACACAACTGCCACCCTTAATAAGTAGCCTCTGGGGTGCTGGGGAGGAGGGACTTTGGAAAGGAGGTTCTATGAGAGAGTGTGTTTAACTCGGTAGTGTGGGGTGATTTTTGTACAGTGCTTGTTTGTTTGTCCTGACTACGTTGTTTTTGGCCGGTTAAGTCAGAAGAAAAGAAATAAAAACCTTTGTTTGGTTTTTTTTGGACAATTACCACTACTTGCTTGTGAGATTTATTTGCCCGCCAGGGAAGGGATACTACAATATATATATATATGAGGGAGAACCCCCAAAAAACGAGACTTTTTCAAAAGCAATCATTTTATTTAAAATATTTCAAAAAATTTACTAGTCTCCTTCAAAGTACTGCCCATTGGAAGACACAATACTTGTCCAATCTCCTTTTCCATTGATCAAAACATTTTTGGAAGTCCTCAACTGGGATGCTATTTAGCTCTGTCATCAACGCAGCAATCACGTCCTCCACACTGTTAAATCGACGCCCTTTCAAGTCCCTTTTCATTCTGGGGAACAAGAAAAAGTCACAGGGGTCCAAGTCCGGTGAGTAAGGGGGATGGGGCACGAGTGTCATGCCCTGACTGATCAAAAACTGGCGAATTTGCAACACTGTGGGCATTGTCATGGTGAAGGAGCCATTCGCCCAACTGCCACAATTCCGGCCTTGTTCTCCGCACTCTATCTCTCTCACCCGTGTTAAGACCCCCAGATAGTACTCTTGGTTGACCGTCTGACCCCTTGGAATGAATTTCTTGTGTACAATGCCTAAAAGAAAGAAATCAGCATCGTTTTCACGATCGATCTCACCTGTCTGGCTTTTTGGGCCTTGGTGAAACAGGATTCTTCCACTGGCTTGATGCTTATATTGTTTCAGGGTCATACCCGTAACATCAATTCTCGTCACCTGTTATGACTCTGGACAAGAAGTTTGGGTCACTTTTAATTTCCATTTTCAAGTCTTTGCACACATTGAGTTGAGTGTTCCGCTGGTTATCTGTTAGCAGACTGGGGACAAATTTGGCTGAAAGATGCCTCATGCGCAGGTCTTCAGTCAAAATGCACTGAACTGATCTCCATGTTACTCCTATAGCTTCTGACAACTTGTAAATTTGTCAACTTGACGACGGTCTTCATTTATTTTTTTGTGTATTTTTGCAATGTTTTCGTCATTCCAGCTGCTTGAAGGGCGTTGAGAATAGGGTTGATCCTCGATGCTTAAATTTCCATTTTTGAAGCACGAAAACCATTCGAAAACTCTCACCCGACTCAGAGCATCTTCCTTGAAAGCCATCTGAAGCATTTGGAACGATTCTGTTGGTGTTTTGCCAATTAGAAAACAAAATTTCAAACAAGTTCTTTGTTCCATGAAATTCAACATCTCAATTTCGACAGGGTCGCAAGAACAGCTTCTAAAAACAATGACTGAGTGACACGTGGGATCATTTCACAAAGGCGTCCGCCCGGCAACTGACTGGCGAGGGATGAGATAACAAGCACTGACCTTGATCCAGCCCCCTCCACTCGCTGTCCAGCCACATGGAGGCCAGTCTCGTTTCTTTTGGGTCCCCCCTCGTATATATATATATATATATATATATATATATATATATATATATATATATATATATATATAGAATGAGGTGCTGTTAAGAAAAAAAAAATAAAGATTGGTTTGTAAATATATGTATTGCTTCTGATATGTACATCTGTTCAGATACAGATACATTGGTTTGAATTCATTCCTTTTGATTAATGTTGATTGGCGAAATTTGCCAAAGCTTTTTCATTTTAATGGAAATTTGCTATGCGCAGGCTTAGGCTTACATTTTTTTCCAGTCATCCCATGATGTTTTGCAAATCCAGCATGACATCAGAGAGCTGTAGCAACCATACACAGAACTTTCATGCATGGTTACTGAATGATTGTTGCTGACATGGCCGTTGCTGGGTCACAAGCATGCAAGGACAAAGAAAAAATAAAGATATACTGCACTTAACAGTGATGCATGATATTTCCCCCCTGTCTCTAACCACTTTCATTTCACCAAGGAGAAACCCCACTATTCCACTTGTGGTTGTTTCAACCCCCAGATTTCCATCCCGCATGCATTTAAAAAAAATGAAAAAATAAAGTTTCAATATTTTCATTTGTGGGGTATATTAGCTGAGCCTAATGAGAATATTATGAGTACTGCCACCAGATATATAACACTGTGCACTGGCAGTGCTGCACTGCATGGTTAATTATATGATCCCAAAACAAAGAAATCCTTCCTCTCCCCCTCCCCTCATCAGAAAATATAGCAAAGGCTATGAAATAATAAAAACAAAAAATTTATTGCTGTTTACAAGGTGTTAAAGGTATCTGCATAGATATATTGGTACAGTAACAAAACATGTTCTAGCTATGTCAGGGGCCACGTTAAACAATGGAACGGGAGCAAGTTGGAGCCAGTGGAACTCTTTGAGTATAATGATCTATATTTTATTTACCTATTGATAATTTGTGGTAGTTTGTTGTTTTATTTGTGGTATTCCTTCCATCTAGTTCTTCTGTTGTTTGAGGCACAGTAATTAACACTGCTGCCTCACAGCTGAGGTCACAAATTTCGCCACCATATTTGGTCCAGCATAGTCGGCAGACTTTTACCTAGCCCTCAGTGACACTTAAAAGGTCATTGCTCCATTATAATCCACTCAAAACTAGTTCAGTTCCTCTCCCATTGACTTCAATGCATTTCTGTTATTTTGCCAAACTCCCGGTGAAGTGAACTCTATAATATTCTGTCATCACTAGTTTAGATATATACATTTATTTTGAAAATATATTAATTAATTTAGATATATTCGTTGATTGAGATATTTTACTTTGAATATATACATTGATTTGAATACATCCATTTGGATATATATTTTACCTTGATTGTGACATACACTACATACATTGTTTTTTTTATGTCTGTTCTGATATACGTATATCAGATTATATAGATTAATGACTGGAGAGACACCAAAGGAGAGAGGAATGAAGAGGAAAGGTAGGATGTGAGAAACAACAAGAAAAAAAGAGGACTGTGGTAGGGTGGGGGAGACTATCGTAAGAGCTAAGGGAGGGAGAGTCTCTCAGTTTTGTCTGAGGTGTTGAATGGCTGTTTGTTTAAGGAGCAATAGCAACCAATGGCCTGAACAGTGCAGAAGACTTACATAGTTTAGTTCTCCACTTCTTTGGAACTAGTTCTGTCTCACACCACCCTTGCCTCCATCGATTTGAACGTTCCACCCTAATTAACTGTATTTTTCTCTTGTTATCTGAATCCTCTGGCTCACACATCCACTTTTCCTCTACCCGTGAAGAAGTTACTACAATATATATTGTGAAGAAGGGGGCTCTGCACACCCCTGGAGGACGGGGTCGCTCCTCCGAGGCCCCCTGTTGAATGCTGTTGCAATGGGAACAAATACAGTTTGCCTCCTCTTTGCTCCATTAGATGCTCTGCTGCTGCTGATTTTGCCACTGTGTCACGTGATATGCTTCTCGCGCAGCACTTTGTATATTTAAAAGCCTGTACAGCACTTGTTCTTTCTGCTTATTGCCTTGTCTAATTTCTCCCCCAGACATCCTCTGCTTTATTCTTTATTATGCTGTTTACAAGTAAAGTTTATGTTTCTTGAAAACCTTGAATGAATCTGTGCAATCATGTAAGCCAAGCGTGACAATATACATACATGTGATGAGTGATTTTAAATGGTATGATGTCAGTTAATCTTGTTGTTTGGCAATTCGAGGCAGTTTTTCTTTTGCATTAGAATGCTGTATAAAAAGTATTTGACAATCTCAATGTGTGTTTCTTTCACATTAGAAAGCTGTATAGGAGAGTGTCTTTCCTGATGCTCAGTGTGAATGGTCACTATATATATGGCGCTCATATTTGTAAGGTAATGTAGAAATATAACTAAAAGTTACAAAGACACTAGATACAAAAACAGTGCCACACACCATGTATGAGATGGAAAGTTTCTTTCCCTTCAGTGTTGCAAGTTAAAAGTTCTTCATTAGTCCCCCTTTTCTTTAATATTAAAAAGAACAAGATAAAGAAAATTTGTTGTAGGCCTTCCTAAATCTACTCCACACCAAAGTCATATGAAAAGTTGACATTAAATCTCTTAAAAAGAGAAAAGTTAGCTCTGGTTATTTATCTTTCAGTTCCATCCCAAGCAGTTTTATGTATAATATCGAAGCAAACAACTTCTTCCTGATTCAGACTTGTAGAAAGTGATACCAAAATAGATTCCATAGATCTGTTCATTAGATCTGGAGAGGGGACAGAAGAACTATCAAGCGGTATTACATATTACCTTTTGTGTGATTTAATTTCACGAAGACCAGAATAATCTTTTTTTATGATTTTTATTCAAAGGATAATTTACAAGATTATGTCAATTGTAGCAATTAAACCTACAGTGATTTACAATGGTTGTTGTATATGCTGGAAGTAGTAGACCTGTTCTATGAAATGTACAGAGTTACTGCACTTTTAAAACCAAAGTTGTAAACTAAAACCCCATTCACACATGCTGGCTAAGCAAGGATTTCTACAGTATATTTTAATTGCCATGATCCAGTGAGAATATGCAGAAGTATGATACAACAGTCCCAAATTAGTGAGGCATAACAAGATTCAAATAAACTCTTAAATTCACAAATATAACAAGTTAACAGGTTGCAGGTTATAAATTTGCCAGTGGACAAAAAATACTTAGTTATAAACTAACAGAAAAAAAGCTGCTTTGGTTTTAATCCACAAAAACCTAAAGCTGCCTGTATGAAAAATATGTTTAAAATCTTACACACTTAATAAACTTACTTTTTAAAATCCAAATTATCCAGCATGGTAATTACAAGATGATGTGAAACTGTTTAATAAGAACTTACTGAAATATGTTTGACTCTACAGTATAAAAGATCACTGCATGGCTTCTGCAGATCATCATCATCATCATCAGATATATACGCCTCAAGAGTTACTAAACCTATAGAATTTCTGTAAAGCATAATGTTGTATGTGTTAACTCTTGAAATAATGTATATGTTCTGTCCAATATCCTGCAACCCAGGTAATGCATTTACCAACAACTGACTGGCTACCATCACTTAAAAGTTATAAAAATTAAAACTGCCTGTTGATAAACGTACTGGTATTAAGAATCTGTGGAATCCAACGCTTCTGTTTGGTGTTCACAGCTCATACTTTGTTGTTCTAACATTAGCAAATGCCTGATCATCACATTCAAAAGTATTCACCATTACCTGCTTTCAAAAGCACATGAATAGGCAATTTTGTGAAGGAGTCATGTTGTTGTACAAAACAGTAGAAACAAATAATAGAAAATATTGTAACTGATGTATTGGAATTAAATCCAAATAATGAAGGAACATAAAGGTCTGGTCCTTAATTAATATGATTTAGTACTGTTTATGCTCAAACTAGTCATGTGATATAGGTTGCCAAACACTCTGGTAATATTTCATTCACTTATGGATAATATTTTTAGAATGAAAAATTATATTATACTCTGACAAACAATCTAGACCTGAAAATTGAGTTCTGTCATAACAAGAAGCTCCTCCTGAGAATTGCATTCTAATATTTATTTGCTAAATTAAAAACTTCTAAGTGTCACAAGTCCTCTTATGGTGTACCTGGTTTGTTATTTCAGCTGAAAAGAAAGGTGCAATATGTTGACCTGTATTGGGAAATGCCAAACACGTGCATAGGATTATTGGATTCATCAGCTGCTTATGTAACTACCATTCAGATCATATACTGTATCATATCACCACTTTGACCAGGAAATGAAACAGAAAATCTGTCTGGACCATTTGTGGCTCAACCGCGATCGAAAAACATGTGTACTATCCCCACTTAATCTCTTATATCTAGATTCTGCTCTCCAATTTGAACTAGAAGTAGATCAGTTGGGTGTCAGCTTTGACCTGGTCTTGTCCCAGGGTATTGCCTATAATGATTGGGTGCACCCCTTTGTGTTCATTAACAAAAAAGTTGCTACGAGTCAAATGCAACCATATGGTGGGTAATTAAACTGCTGCCTTTGACACTGGCTTTACAGAAACTGAAATATTTGTCAAAAGAGGTTCAGTCTCTCTTTTGTTGAGACTTTTCAGACAGGTGAGTTTTGTGCAGTTTTAACTGCATTACAGGTTCCTAGTAAATAACTAGAAGACAGATGCTGTATACCAGCATTATGAAGGAGGTAAAGTCAGAAGCATATCATATTAGCCAGAAAAAAAGAGGATTTTGGCATCACCAGTTCAGTCACCATAATGGAAAAGGCACTAATAAGAAATTCTATTGCTCTGTTATTTTAAGATCACAAAAAAATGAACTCTATGCCAAGACTCTAGTGGATCTACTTGTGACCTATATTCGTACATTCAGAAGATGCAGGGCCTTTTGTTTAGATGTACTGGTGTCTACAAACATGTGAGGAATCAGAGTGGATTTACAAGATGCTGTTACAGTTTTTACAGTGACATGTGTTCAATTTAATTTTGGAGTGGCAAAAGTGTTTGGTTTTACATTCCCAGTGTCCTTAAATCCTTTATGAATGCCTAGTGCCAATCAGAATGTCAGGAACCTATCTTGTGTAGACTAGAGTATGTGAAAGCCTATAGACAATTCACTGAACAACAATGACTGAAAAGGCATTCGTAATGATTTTCAACTCTTATTGGCTTTACAGTAGCTAGCTGTTTACAAAATAATATGGGAGGAGAGACCGGTCATGCCCATTACTTTCATTAGAACAGGTCATCTAGAGCTACAAAAGAAACAGCCAGAACAAAACACCATAATTTTTGTAGTTCACTTGAACATGTATGTGTATAGGAGGAAGACATACTGTATGCTGAACTGGTCAATTGCTTTAATAAAAGTATTTTAAGTAGTTTAATAATGTGTTGATATATAAAATATCTCCTATTGTCACTGAATTACAAGAAAGATTGACTACAGTGCTAGGTACTGTACCTGAAATGCTATGAGAGGCTTGTAATAAAGACTTTCTTTCGTGTAGCACAACACATTAACAATAAATAAATGTTTATTGATTTTTGTAGAAAATGTGCTCTTTTAAGGGAAACTGAATTTGCTTTCTT
Organism: Erpetoichthys calabaricus; assembly: GCF_900747795.2. Taxonomy (NCBI): domain Eukaryota; kingdom Metazoa; phylum Chordata; class Cladistia; order Polypteriformes; family Polypteridae; genus Erpetoichthys; species Erpetoichthys calabaricus. The sequence goes on along the minus strand of NC_041394.2, from coordinate 205,597,028 downwards.
GTGTAGAGAGGGGCTTTGTTAACACCATAAATTTTACTTAACATTTCGCTAGACACTGCAAGCCTCGCAGGTTTGTTTCCACTGAAATTCATGTTGAATGGAGTTTTGTTTTTTCTTCTTTTCTTTTGCCAGCTCGCTTGAAAGTATGGTTCTCTTGATGCTGGTAGACAGTTACCATTCTTTTTTTTTTCTTTTTTTTTTTGTATATAATACACATCCGTGCTAGCTTAACAAAACAGCTTTGACAATTTTAGATTGGATGAATAGACATTAGTAAAGTACTTTTAGGATAATGAAGATTTTTGTGTGGGCATTTGAAGAAAAATAAAATTTCATGTTGGACCAATTTAAATTTGTAGCAGGGTTCCTGGGTAGCTTAGGCTGGTGGTCACACTACATGACATTCTTTTGATTTACAGTGTGAAGGCAAGGGGCGGCAGAGAGTCCCAAATCTAAACATAAACACATCAAGACAGTCCCGGGTTGAAATAAATGGGTGTTTAATATTTGAATACCTCACAAAAAGTACCAAGCACAGTTTACATCTCCTCCAAACAGTTCTCCTCTCTCCACCTCACTGCCCTCCTTGAGTTGAGTGTTGTCGTCTTCCTCCCAGCTACAAACTCGCCTGGACAAGGCAGTGTGGTCCCTTTTTTTGAGGACCTGGGAGTGTTTCCGATGTCAGGGCTTCAACAACAACAACATTTATTTATATAGCACATTTTCATACAAAAAGTAGCTCAAAGTGCTTTACATAATGAAGAAAAGAAGAATACTGTAAAAGACAAATAAGAAATTAAAATAAGACAACATTAGTTAACATAGAAAGGAGTAAGGTCCGATGGCCAGGGTGGACAGAAAAAACAAAAAAAAACTCCAGAAGGCTGGAGAAAAAAATAAAATCTGTAGGGGTTCCAGGCCACGAGACCGCCCAGTCCCCCTTTGGGCATTCTACCTAACATAAATGAAATAGTCCTCTTTGTAGTTAGGGTTCTCACGGAGTCACTTGATGCTGATGGTTATACAGACTTCTGGCTTTTAATCCCATCCATCATTGTTGGAACATCATGGTGCTTTGGGTAGATGGTGGTGGCACAAGCCACCACCAATAGGACACCGGAAAAGGAAACAGAAGAGAGAGTAGGGGTTAGTACAAATTTTGAATGAATAGTTATTATAATGAATTGGATATACAGAGTGTCAGGATTAAATTACAGTGAAGTTATGAGAAGGCCATGTTAAAGTAATGTGTTTTCAGTAGTTTTTTAAAGTGCTCCACTGTATTAGCCTGGCGAATTCCTACTGGCAGGCTATTCCAGATTTTAGGTGCATAACAGCAGAAGGCCGCCTCACCACTTCTTTTAAGTTTTGCTCTTGGAATTCTAAGGAGGACACTCAGTTGAGGATCTGAGGTTGCGATTTGGAATATAAGGTGTCAGACATTCCGATATATAAGACGGGGCGAGATTATTTAAAGCTTTATAAACCATAAGCAGAATTTTAAAGTCAATTCTGAATGACACAGGTAACCAGTGTAGTGACATCAAAACTGGAGAAATGTGTTCGGATTTTCTTTTCCTGGTAAGGATTCTAGCAGCTGCATTCTGCACTAACTGCAAACGATTGATGTCTTTTTTGGGTAGTCCTGAGAGGAGTGCATTACAGTAATCTAGCCGACTAAAGACAAACGCATGAACTAATTTCTCTGCATCTTTCGATGATATAAGAGGTCTAACTTTTGCTATGTTCCTTAGGTGAAAAAATGCTGTCCTAGTGATTTTATTAATATGCGATTTAAAATTCAGATTACAATCAACGGTTACCCCTAAGCTTTTTACCTCCGATTTGACTTTTAATCCTAATGCATCCAGTTTATTTCTAATAGCCTCATTGTATCCATTATTGCCAATCACTAAGATTTCGGTTTTTTCTTTATTTAATTTGAGAAAGTTACTATTCATCCATTCTGAGATACAGGTTAGACATTGTGTTAGCGAATCAAGAGATTTGGGGTCATCAGGTGCTATTGATAAATACAGCTGTGTGTCATCAGCATAGCTGTGGTAGCTCACGTTATGTCCCGAGATAATCTGACCTAATGGTCCAATGGCTTCGTCCATTGGAAGCATGTCCGGGTCATATGGAAGTCCCAAATAGCAGGGAGTGTATCTCCCTGTAGTACCCTCTTGCAGCACCCCCAGACCCCAGCAGGGCTGTGTTACCAGATTACAATTCCCGGCATTCCCTGCTGGCATCCAAACAAGCACCGATATCCAGGATTGCTGCCATCTACCGTCCTGGGGGATAAAACAGCCCATAGAGACTGTCCTTTCCTGTCCTTCCCTTCTATCCCAGCTTTCTTATTATTTTCTATTAATAAAAAAATCTTCTGCTAACTGCTTTTAAATTACTTTAATTCTTTGTTTGTTTTTGGGGATTGGAATGAGATAACCAGCATGGCGGGTGAAGAAAGTCACATATGTCCGTGAGAATGGCCAGAGATATCTGTAGGCATGGACAGGGACATCTCCCTTAGTGAGTGGGCATTATTTTTTTTTAAAAACAGCTCTACCAAAAACTAACATAAGAAAAGACATAAAGACAAAGCACTTTCTTAACCTACTCACTTTAATTTTGTAATATAAGACCTTGTATTTTTTTCCCAACCCGGTTATTGTCTTTGTGGAATTTGCACATTTATGTATTTTTTCTCTGTGCTTTCAAAGTTAATCCTAAATTCGAAGAGCTGTTAGGTTAGCTAGTGATTTATAATTAGAACTATTTCAATTCACAGAAGAAACAAACTCATGAAAGAGCCAGGGACATATCCACCCTGCATTATCCAATACAAGATCAACTACAGAATTTATGAAAATTGTGTTTGGAGAAGGGGATTTTTTTAAGCATTGCTGCCTTCAGCTCCAATGGGAGTTTGTATGTTCTCTCCAAACTGGCCTGGGTAACTGTGGGCAGTTCTAAATTAACCCAGTATGTAACGCACTGTGTTAATGATGTGTGGCAGAATTATATATAATAAATCATAACAATATATACTTATATCAAAACAAGATGCATGTATAATGATTTATTGAAAGAGTTTCTTTTACATTTTTAAACACTATTCAGTGGATCATTAGTTATTCATGGCATAAACATTGTTCAAAGCCAGCTAATGTAGTCACCTAGGAATGGGCAGTGAAGCGTTTGCTTCTATGTACATTTTATTTGGGTGTTTTATTTTAGGTGTGTGCAGCATAACTGCTTACTTTTATCCATTCCCACCAAGTGTACATGTTTTTTAAGTAGTGCATTATTTTACTTATGGCTCTTTACTCTCCCTTGTGGATACTACAATTAAATTAAATGGCAATTAAACGACATATTGTGTGAAGTGAAGAACAGTCAAAGGCTGTGCATTTTAAGTGAACCCAGCAACAGCCTAATATATGTATTCTGACATAATTAATATGAAGAGTTTTAAGACCTTAACTAAGAAAACAAATACAGATACATGTTCACTTATGAATACGTTTTATGCAATTGAATGTTAGAATATGTAAAATAATATGCAATATATGGTACCAGATGTGCACATTATATATAGAGTTGTTATTGACAAGTTTACAGCCATCCTATGAATGAATTGTGAAAGAAATGTTAACTCTTTAATGTTGGGATATCTCTTGCACTCTGTCTCTTAATGTATGTCTAACAGTTACAATGCATGCATTTTAGACATTGATATAATTTATTCTTTTAAAAGATATAAGTGCAATATGTGTAACCTATTATTTATTCATGTCCTCTTCACAAGAACTTGTGTTTTAATCTAAAATTCTCTGGAAAGATTAAGTTTTTGAGCCAGAAAACTGGTTATGGATCACATAGTACTGTGCCGTTATTCATCCTCAGAACAGAACGTGCATTTATCTCTTTAAAAAATGAATAGAAAAAAAGCAATAACATGCAGTATCTGATTTCAGCCGTGACTCAAGTATTAGGAAAAAACACAGCCTAAGAATGTAATACAACTTGTTTCATTTTACATTGTCCAATAAAAAGGCACACAAGTATTTATTTTTACAGTGAAACATTTCTACAATATTAATACTCCTTAACCAGAAGAAAGATTCTGCCTTCCTAATGCATATGTTTGCCACTCTCTTGAGCTTTATTATTTCTCCTTCCCAGCTATGAATCTGATAATCTAAACTTTGTCAGGCTTACTGATAGAAACTGGCATGTGTGTCTCAGTAAGGGAGTTGACAGCCCTACAGCCATTATTGAATATCTCTGAGTCACCACAACAGCACACAGTAACACCTTGCAAAGCTATCTAATTCTGTTATCTACAAGTTTATCTGCAATTACAGAACAGTTTAGGGGAAGAATATATAACTTCCACAGAATGTACCACATACAGGGAAAGATATCATTTCACCTTCAATTTCACAAACTTTAAACCTGCACTTTAAAAATTTCAAGGCTTACTGCCAGATGTTTTTCTAACCTCGAGCCAGATGGCTGATGTATATGTTGTTTTCCTAACTTACTTACAGATTTTAGGCAACAAAGAGTGAAGCTGACTTTTTCAAAGCATACGTGTGGCTCAGAGATAAATCAAAGACATTCATCCCTTACTTCACAAGTAACCAATTACTTTTTTATCAGTAGGAACATCTGAAAATGTTCTCTAAGTATAATCCTTTATAAACTACAGCACAAAAATTCATCATCTACATCTTTTTTTTTTTTGCTATTAAATACAAATTAAAAACTACTAGAACAGATGTTACAGTTTAATCTCCAGCTAATTCGAGATTCTGCAAATTCTTTAACAAATAAAATGAAAACACTGCAGACGAGGATGACAAAGCTTTTAAGTGTGAAGATAAAAAAGAAAAATATGGAGATACATTTTAAAACTTTTAATCAAATGCTATGTTTTTTCCCCTAGGATTTCCAGCACATGTGATAACAAGCAGAACACGCTGCAAGCATTAAAAACATCAGTATTTTGCAATATTTACACCAAGATGCTCAGATGTTTAGATAAAATCCATGTGTAAACATGGCTGTACTATTTTGACTTGCAAGACGAACAGTATGCAATGTGAGAAAATACATATAAGGTGTGCACAGATGTAAATGTGTTATGTTTTACATATTATTTATGCAGTATGGTGATAATCTTTTGACACATCAGCTCTGCCAGCAGCTATTCCTATCTCTCATGCTGGCAAACACCCACGTTCTTCTCAAATCATCACTTAAAGCCCTGCAGCAGTTGAACTGAGGAATCAGTCACCTACCTTACCATCATGGCTCTGTCACATTATATTTCCTTCTTGGGCTGTTTAAATGCTGGGGCAGGGGGCTGGACACATAAAGTAGGGGAAAGAGGACAAAAGCCTATCCATCCATCCATTATCCAACCCGCTATATCCTAACACAGGGTCACGGGGGTCTGCTGGAGCCAATCCCAGCCAGCACAGGGCGCAAGGCAGGAACAAACCCTGGGCAGGGTGCCAGCCCACCACAGGACACACACATACACACACACCAAGCACACACTAGGGACAATTTAGGATCGGCAATGCACCTAACCTGCAAGTCTTTGGACTGTGGGAGGAAACCGGAGCACCTGGAGGAAATCCACCCAGACTCGGGGAGAACATGCAAACTCCACACAGGGAAGACCCGGGAAGTGAACTCAGGTCTCCTTACTGCAAGGCAGCAGTGCTACCACTGCACCACCGTGCCGCCCACAAAAAGCCTACTTAATAGAAAAACAGTCTCAAAGTTATAATGTCCTCTATATATCTGTGAGAATAAGTAAGAGCAATTCATGAGTTGGCATGCCATGCCCCCTGAAGTATACAAGTGCTCTAGCTGCAAATTTCAGAAAGACATAGTGCCAACAACACAGTTGATGCACAGGATGCCTGTCTCTTTAGAACAAAGTACATAGTTGTGAAGGACTATCTGGAAACCAGCACTGATCCTCTAGATCAGTGGTCCCCAACCTTTTTGACAGCAAGGACCACTTATTAGATGCAGATTTTTCCACGGACCAGTCGCGGGTGTGGGGGGGAAATTTTATACACAATTTACATAACATTTCTTTTATTATTAAGTTATTAAGCAGTTCGCATACGTTTGCAACCTGAGATTTTTCTTCTTTTTTTGCATATAACAAAGACATATGCTTTGCATTTGCCATTCCAACAGATTGCACATCACAAATATTAACACTGTTATCGTTTTTTTCGTGTCTGCCGTTTCTATAGGAGGGTGACAATGAGTTAAATTCCAATGGATGTTTTTCAAATGGTGACAAGCAATAAGCAAAAGGTATCACTGAAAACCACAGAAAACAAAAACAGCAAAAAAAAAAAAACAGTACGAGGAAAGTTCGAAGAAAGAATTTTTTTTACAAATCTACTGCTCTGTGGATGATTCATTCAGGCATTTCAAGGTCACTTCGTTGTAATGAAAGCATCTGCTGAATGTACTCGTAGTAACACGATTTCTATAGACTCGTGTCATATGGGGAAACTGTCGGGACCGTAACAATACTTTGTTGTAATAGTCTCTCACCTCGGTCTCTCTCCTCTCTCTGCACCGCTGCAAAGCCCCGCCCGCCAAGCGTTCTGAAAAGTCTGAGTGAGTCTCCGTTGCCGACAGTTCTCTCCCGGCCCGGCTGTCAGACGGCTGTGGCCCGGTACTGGGTCGCGGACCGGTGGTTGGGGACCCCTGCTCTAGATGACCAGTAGGAGGTATACAGTACCATTTTACTGGGACCAAAAGGGCTTTTTTTCCTTTTTAAGTAAATACACAGCATACAAACTGCCTCGAAGACATAGTGCTTTTACATTTCAACTGGACTTAAGGTTTCAAAACCTCCAGGTGCCCCCGACAGGAGGTGGCCTTAGCCAAAGACAATCCAAAATTGAATGTGCGGCTTGATTTAGATGATTCTCCAGCATGTGTTTTAAAAATGGCCCAATACTGAGGTACTGGGGAAGAAATTGGTGATTAGGCCTATTTGCAGAACAAATAGAAACAAATATTAAGTAGGTGAGAATAAAGATGATTTCACGGCACTTGGGAGGGAAGAAAGAGTGCCACCTAACAATGCCAGATAAATAAGCATTATTTAGGGACACTAGATTTTTTTTATTCTTTTGTGCTTTGCCTTCTTACCTGCAGTATTAATTTTTTAAATAAACACATATTTTTACCTAAGGTGGATATTTTGTTGTTATTTCAATTGTGCAGAAACACCTGAAGGCTGCTATTTCTTGTTATAATGTCTTTTTATGCTGCACACTGTGAAAATACGTTTAGAACAGCTATACCAATGCTTCCACATTAAAAAAAAGAAAGATACGTTAACTCTTTGAGGGATGAATATCTCTTCCAAAGAACAATTTTCTGAAAAGCACACAAAGCAATGTTAGTTGAGCAACCACGGATATGTGATTGACTACTAAAGCACTGGCTTCTGCCTTGCACTGATGGTGCTAGGAAGGGCTTAAATTCCTTGCAATCCTACAAACAGAATACAAAATGCTTGAAAAATAAGCCTAATACACCTTTATGGCATCCTCTTTAATAAAATCCCTGTGTGCGTCCAGGTGTCCATGTGTGTGTGTCTTCTGGTAAAGTGCGCATGTGCGGGGCATGGTGCGACGCGCGATATTACTGTCAGAGAAAGTTACAGGCGTTTTACGGAAATACAAACCAGTATTACTGCGAGAGGAAATTAAAGGTACACAATACAGTGACTCATATTACAGCCACATACAAGCCAGTATTACTGTCAGAGGAGATTAAAGGCATATTACCGACGCGCACGCCTGTATTACCGCCAGAGACAATTAAAGGTATATTACGGACGTACAAGCCAGCGGACGCACAAGACAGTATTACTATCACAGAAAATTAAAGACACACAATACACGGCGGCAGCCCACGAAAGACGGTCAGCTCAGCAAGTAAACATCAACAAAAGAAAGGCTGAAAGAAAGAAAAATACGACCAACAAAAAGACAGGTCAAAGTCCTTGCCATTTAATATAGACTGTTCCTACTAATGTTTATGCACTACTGTTCTAGCGTCTGTTACGGGCTAAATGACTAGTTTATCCATAAAGAGAATAATTTCAAAAAGTCCACAGTTCAAAGATGGTGCATTTATTAAATTATGAGAACACCATTTAGGTGTTAATGCAAGATGAATGCAAAGTACAAAAACAAAATATAAGAAAAATGGTTGTCCCTCTGAAGCTTATTACACATGATTAACCCTGTCTGTGTAAAGGGTGTACTGCCTGTATGTGCTGCAGTCGCCATCCAACTTTTTAGATATTAAAACAAAACTACAGTTAATTATCACAGGCAGTCTCCTTCAGTTAGGGAAAGAATTGCATATTATGTTAGGAATTCTGCTCACATTCTGTTTTGATTACAACTTCTGGATTTTGTTTTGACTAGATGCTTGTGCTCGCATCTGTCTGGTTTTGACCTTGACTCTGTTTTATCAACTATCCTCGTTTTGCCGCTTCTTCTTTCATTTCCCTATCTATTCAGTTAATTTGTCTGCAGACAAAGCCAGTTTCTGCTTCATCCATAATAAATTGCAGATGGTGAATTTAACAATCTTTAGGGGTCACTATCGCCCAAATCTTGAATTACATCCAAGGTCAAGGTGGCCCTTCTCTTACATGTACACTGGGATTGAACATATCCCAGAGGTCTTGGTATACCAGAACACTTCAGTATTATGCAACAGTTAAAGGAGAAAATTTATCAATCATTATTTGGACTGTCCTTCTTAAATGAGCAATTCACTCAATAGAGGGCCAACTGCTTTCACTGGCCTTTTGCCATTTCTTTTTCTATCAGCTTGAAGCCTTATAATAACACTTATGTACCTAGAGGTATTCTGGCCTTTCAATATCCCTTCACACTATTTCCATTATATTAGTTTGTCTCCCTTTATCCTCCTGAAGAAATCTGTTCCAAATCTTCCCAATACACCACACTTTCATTTAGGTGTCTCCAAATATATTATTCCTAGAAAACCCGTAACACATTGAGAGCATGCTCACAGTCACAGTAACACCAATATTCCTGCACTAATATTAACATTTATTTACAAAAACTGATTTTGATGAGAGGAAAATACAAAGTTAAAAAGCTCTGGAAAACAAAAGTACAGATTGGTTTTATCAAGAAGGGTTTTGGAGTGACCCCATCCTAACTTTGTTATGTAGATTCAAAGATATGTCCTCCACCCCAACTCTTGATCTTCGATTCTCACGTTCACTTGGCTTGGAAGGAGACACAGTCCACAGCCGCTATACACATGCACCTGTGACTATGGATCCATTCTCCACCCAGAACTGGCTGCTGTTACAACACACCAGCAACTGGTGGTGTGCTGCTTGTAGTCAGGACCAACCGGGACCATAGTTGAAAGAGAAAAAAAAAATACAAAGATGCCAAGATGTTAAAACTAAAGAAGTTGCAGTGTATTGCATACAATCCTCTTCAGTCGCTGTTAGGGTGCAACCAAATATATAACGAAAAGAAAAAAAAAGGCTCTGTTGCAGCCCAACCTATAAATAAAACAAATAAGACGCCCTCAAAAAAACAAATCAGGGGTCAACACTGGCTTACTGGGGTTGTCATTTTTGACATATTCCCAGATCCTGCCGGCCACTGAGCTACACAATCTCTCTCTACTGTGCTCTGTTTTTCAACACTCTAGTCTACCACTTCTATGCATTGCAGTTCTCTCCCTCACCTCCTGTCTATTCAGCCTTAAATAACCTAAAACCAACCCATCTAACGAAATGCTTCACCAAGACCTCTCCATTCTTATTCTTGGGGGGGGGGGGGGGGTAATCACTTTATTCAAATCCTAACAATGACAAAAATGAAACCACAACTGATGTTAGCACCCTTAAAGGATACTTTTATTTTATTAGCAACCCTCAAATCACAAGACATCAACAATAAACCCAAAGTTTCCCATCAAAACCAACAATGACACTCGCGGCATCCCCCTAATACTCAATCTTCTACCTACCCACGTGATCTCACGTTACAGTATGGACAGTGTTTAAAACTGTCAAAGGCTCCACGCGTACATTCTCCCATTCCCCCCCCCCTCCCAGTGCATAGCGACATCTCAGAGAGCATAATGGAAAAAATAAATAGAATGAGTATGGTGTGCATAAAGTCCTTGGTAACAGTACGTTTAATAAAGCTTTTTTCTTCTTCTTCTTTTTCTTATAACCTTTGCCTAGCGAAACAGCGTACACTGGCTTCTCTCACCACCATATCCACGGCACCGGGAGGCTCGTTACCCGTGTCTCCATGGGACTTACAGTATCACAGCTGCTACTGTGCTTTACTCTCCATATTAGCAGGTAATAAACTTTTATCCAGTAGCTATAGTCTTTAACAATCTTAAATATTCTTAATGCGCCAAAACCAGAAGAAAAAGCAAACGGGTGTGGCAAATCACCATACAACCTCGTTATTTCAAGAGCTGTCATAGATGATGCTAGCCAACACACTCAATGTGTCTGGCATTCAATCATTTAACGTTACATTGCTGCATCACCAGGCATGGTTTTCTTGGTGGCTGTGTTCTTTCTTCTTCTCCTCCTTCCTGGTTGTTTTCTTTTTTGTTTGTGAGGCTGCTGACTTGTTAAAGCTTGTTGGGGGCAAGATAAACTGATGGCATTTGATAGTCAATGTCAGCACCTCTAAAGTCAAGTGTCTCACTCAAGTATGTGGAATGTATTGCAAAAATAATAATTTTGCTCTTTACTGTTTTGATCTTTCTGTAGATCCTACTCATCTCAAAAGTATAGTGGAAAGTTTATCATTGCAAGCCTGTCTTTTGTTAACTACTAACACTTCCTCCTTCTGTGGTTAAATCTCTATTCAGACAGGATAAATTTTATACCAAAAGTTGGTGATAAAGTAATGATTACTATTGGAACTCTATTCTAACTAGTTTAGTTTTTACAACAGGAGATATTGTAAACTCAGTGATTCACTGGGAGTGGGTAACTCTGCACAAGCATTTCCCCTTTTCCCTTACCATATATTCTCGTGTTTAAGTTGTCCTGCGAATAACTCGGGGCTTGATTTTACCGAATAATTTTTGGAATTTTATAATGTCAGTCCTATAAGTCGAATGCGGAAAACTCATGCTATTGGTCCAAGAGATTATGATATGCTAACACCCACCTGAGTGAATAAGTACGGAGCACATTCCCTTTTTTTTCTATGTATTGTGCTTACGTGACCACACGATAATACCCGAACTATTCTGAAGCAACGTTTGCACTGTTTTGTGTTTTTAATATCTCACACCCTCACACACCTTTATCGTGAGAGCATCCCTTATCTACAATGGAGCATTCAATCAGAAGAAAATATGAAGCTGGTTTTAAATTAAAAATTGAAAGAAATTGGTAACTGCACTATTACAACAAAATTTGATGTGTCTGAGAAACTGGTGCAAGATTGGAGGAAGCAAGAAGCTTGTCGCATTTTTGAACGGGCATATAAGTCGGGTTCTGATTTTATGACCAATTTTTCAGGTTTCAAGACCCAACATACACGAATACATATGGTAATTAATGTATGTGTATTTAAGTTAGAACACATTCACAACCCTTATTTATGAAAACAATGTGTCAGTTCACACCTCCAAGGTGAACAAACATGCATTTACTTACTTTTCTATACAAATTGTATATATCAGGGCACTAACGGACTTCTGAAGGGATATAACACCCCCAGTTATTAAGCATCCACAGCAAAAAGTTTTTTTCCACTTCAGGCACTGGGTAAAGTAATTATTACAAGAGGACCTCTGTCACTTTAGTCCAGTTTGAATCACTGAAATGACAAAATTTACTAACATGTTGATCCACATGGGCTTAGTTTAACTTGGGTTTACTTTTTACTGACTTTTTACGGAATGTAAAAATCTCCGTAATTTTTACTAAGATATGAACACACAGTCCATGAAAGGTTACTGACATAGATAGTTTGGATGGGACTAAAATTACAGAGGTCTAAAATTTCTTTACCCCATCTATCTATCTATCTATCTATCTATCTATCTATCTATCTATCTATCTATCTATCTATCTATCTATCTATCTATCTATCTATCTATCTATCTATCTATCTATCTATCTATCTATCTATCTATCTATCTATCTATCTATCTATCCTGGAATAAAACTAATCCCATCCAAACAGAGCTTTAGAGAAACTATTACATGGATCAAACAGTCAAGTAAAATAACAACAGTAACATAATTTTATGAGGGGGACCCAAAAATTCCAGGAATTGTTAAAAAAAAACTTTATTATACAACTCACCTTCAAAATACTCCCCTTGAGACACAATACACTTGTCCTATCACTTGTTGCATTCCTGGAAATTATTCCTGTATCTTTAATTACACTGTCTAGAGCCTCCTGCAGTTTTCCTCTGTATTTCATAACTGGCCGAAAATTGTGTTCCCTTCAGTCTCAATTTTAATTTCAAGAACAAAACAAAGACACAAACAGCAAAATCTGGTGAATTCAAGGAGTGAAAAGCAACAACCACATTTTTTGGCCAAAAGATCTCTGACTGATAATGTAGTTTGCAGGTGCACTGTCATGGTGCAAAATGCAGTTTTGTGTGTGCCACTGCTTCAGACATTTTCTTCCAGATGCTTTCCCACATATTCCTCAGCAGTTCAGTGTAATGTTGCTGATTAACAATCTCTTCATAGGGAAACTCTTTATTAACAAGTCCTTCAATGTCAAAAAATGTGATCATTGTTGTACTGATGTTCGATGACCTGACTTGCATTTTTTGACTTGGGAAAAAAAAAACACTAAAGTGCCTCAAGAATGATTTAAGATATGAAGAGGTAGGGGAAGTGATGGCAGAGATGATAGGGATGAGAACGGCGCCCGTATGCAAGCGCCGCACAGCCGCCCTGCTGGCCACTGCAAAGAGTTGATCCTACAATAAAATAAAATAAAAATACAAAGAGGAATAACCTTGGAGGTCAATCATTACCCCGAAAGCGGATAGTAGACGTCATGTAGTATATGTGTACCAAATTTCAGGTCAAGAGTTCAAATGGTTTTGCGAGCTACAGGTGATTTAAAATCCTGGACAAATGGACAACCACAGTAGTGTATTACATAAAAAGAAATGCCAGAAATATGCATCTCGATCAGATCAGCACAATGTCACTTGATGGACTGATTAATAAGACTGTAGGCATACGACACCTAGTGGTATAGTCGATAACTACACTCTACTCCTGTGCTACTGACCGATTCTGGAACGTTTTGGGCCCCCTCTTGTATGCTGCACTTATCATCTTGAAAGTAATTTTAACAAACAACTTAGAATGAAATAAACAAAGATAATTAAACACATTTTAACATTATCGATTACTTCTTCTACATAATAAAATAAGGGAAGTAGTTAGTGTTAAGGTAAAATAAAAAACCAGATCTCAAACAAAAGAAAGGTTTTTTGATGTTAATTGCTGCACATATCAAGGAGGTGAACAGAGTGTTTGAAACCCTAGCCTTTACTCTGTCCTGTGCGCTCTTCTTGCCACTGCATGTATTTCTTCATACTCAGCATTGTCCTGGTAATTTCTATAGGTAATGCATTTACATTCAGGGTATAATTGTCTCATCATGGGTGATTCCCATGCCACTGCATACCTCTAAAGATTTATAAAATTTACAATATAATCTGGGCCAGGAGTTGTTCCAGGCCCAAATACATTCTTGTATATCATATTGACAGAGAATGGAAACATGCTACTTGTTGTAAGAATTTCACAGTATTCTGTATACTTGAATTTCTCTTCACCTACTGGTATAAGTCCTTTTGGCCTTAGTAACCTTTTGTCTTTGAGCAAACCAAAGCAAAAACAAACTCAGAACCAAATTCCATATATGCCTGTATAATAACTTCATACAACCACAGCACCTGCTTTCCTTTCAATAAATTTAATCTGTTAAGTCAAACAAAGAAAAAAATATTCCATACATGTTGATTTTTAAATTAATAATGGAGTTTATATTGCAAAAGCTAAAGAATTCAATTTTTTTGTACATTTTGGTTCATAACGAAAGAAAATAAATACATTTTCAATGGATTTGAATGAAGCAAGCAAACAACTGGTTTCAAACAATTGATTTCTTAAACTACATTTTGCAGTATTACTACAAGCTTAAGTAACATTGCAAAAAATATGAAATATAGTAACAATAAAATACAATAGTTACCTTTAAATGTATCTTATTTTAACTGGTCTATCGCATATTCAATTAGAATAGTTCTTGAATGGGATTTTTCTGAGTTCCCTCTAGCTATAATTAGCTGGCAGACATCCAAGTAAAAAATAACTTTTTAAAGCCTATCACTCTGTGTCTGAATATTTCCTTGTAAGGGAACATAAAATGGCATTTGTTAATGAACAGCTTGAAGTTGCCTAACTGTCTTGCATATTAATTACTTTTGATTGTGCCATCACATTCATCTTTCCTACATGAAATTTTAATAATAACATATGTTATGCCCAGACATTAATTGTGCATGTGTTTCGAGAAAATAAAATAATTTCTGCCACAGCTCTCTTTACTTAATTTACAATCTTGTTATCTTTCAAATAGTTTGTATTTTGGATAGTGTTGAAATGTTTTGCTTACATTTTTCTGTAATTTTGTTGTAGCTGTTTATGAATGAAATGTGCAGACGTGTTTCCTTTACTTTTTATTATGATACGAAGGGGGCAGATTTTTGTACCTGTGTTTCCCCTTTAAAAATAAATATCTGTTTTTATGAAACATAAAACTACCTACTGTATGTGAAGGGTTTCATTTAGTTCTTGCTCCTCCACTTGTCTTTTATTTGAAATATTTTTCAATTATAATGTTTAATTAGTGAATCAGATGTTTTTAATCAATGAAAGTTATGTTAACTTTTAGCATCAAGTGTTCAAAAATACATATTTGCATAAAAACAAAACGTCCAAATTTAAAATCCCCTTGATATTAATCCAAATTGATTTTTTTGGTCAGTTTCCCAAGATCTTATATTTGTAAAAAAAAAAAAATTAAGTTTCTAATGAAATGCATTGACTGTTACAAAAAATGAATTCCTGACATTTTAGGTTTATCAGGTTTTTGTATAATTAAAAAAAAAACTTTGTTCACTGCTTTATTTTTTCTTTATTGAGTGTTTTAAAATGTTTCTGCAATGTATTTATAAATAGATTACTTGGTTACACTTTCATTGGTTTAAGTTACTAATTTAATGTACAAAGCTGAATATATAACAGCATGTATCTTTAGATCTAAATGCTTATATCCTGCAGTTAACTGTGAAACCTAATTAAATGCAGATGAGATACCTTTAGCCTCATAAAAATAAATCTAACAAGATGAAATACAACACATGTGAAGATCCCATCGCATAATTCAATCTAGTTGTTTTACTCATCTTGAGCATTTTAGATTTTTCCCAGATGGAATGAGACAGCTGTTGCCATCCAGGTGCAATGCTATCTGGTTAATTATGGAGGCTAAATTGGCTTCCACTATGTCTTCAAAAGAGGAGGTAATAAGCATGCAAAGATATAAAGTATGTCATTTGATTCCCTAAACTATATAGAGAAATTTAAAATGATGCAAACTATAGTCAAATAAAGGAAAAGTAATTGTCACTTGATGAAGATGTGTGTTTCTAAATAGTTTAATAACACTACAACTAAATCAATACAACTAACAGACATGAGATTAACTATTACGTTCCTAGGAATATTTTCAAATAAGTTACACATGCACATATTGTAATGCCAGTGTATGGGTGTAATATGATAAAAGTATACTTAATTATACCACTTTAATCTGACTTTTACAAGGCCTTGTGTACAGTATATTACTTATCATTATTTTCACTCAATGTAGCAGCACACTGAGCTGGGCTAGCCAAGCCACCTTATCCTTCACAACGTCTTCGAACACCTCCTGGGTATTTCCAGAAGTCATTGGGCCAGTTGTGAAATGTAATCCCTTAAGTTTTTCTGGGTGAGGACCTGCATCTTCTTTTAATGGCTGTACTTTAATCCCCATGCTCGGACATTTTGGTCTGTCTAGACCTGAATTCAGATAGTTTTGAATAGGTTAAATGCTATTATGCCTATAGGAACTGTATGAGCGCCTTGCTGTTGTGCCAGTGCTTGTGTTTTTTTTTTTTTTTGGTTACGACTGATTTCAGTTATAGTTTACATTAAGATGTATTTGAATGTTCCTTAACATGTTTAATTTTTGTCCACAGGATCTTCTGCTTTTTTAGAGGGTGGATGCTTTTGACAAGATCCATTGCATATAATTCTAATCACTTTATACTTAGGCTACACTTTGTTAATGTACTTTTTTTTGTTTTAGTCATTTTTAATCTTTTAATTTATTCGGCATATACAATTTCTTCTGTTAGGAATTTGTCATTTTTTGCATACCCTAACTTACTCACAAGAGAGTTTGGGTGTCTGATTGCAGGATCAGCTATTTGTATAGTACCCCTAGAGCAATTATAGGTTAAGGATCTTGCTCAAGGGCCCAACGGATTAGCATTCCTTCTGTCATTACAAGATTTGGAACTGGCAACCTTTGAGTTACCAGCCCAGATCTTTTAGCCAGACAGTTATCACAGGAATTACAGGTACTGTAAGTCTTGTTATATGTATATTCATACCTTGTTAACATACTTAAGATTATGATAATTCTTGTTATATTTCTGCCATGTTAACATACTTAAGATTATGATAATTTTGTTATATGTATATTTGTGCATTTTTATGTCCACTGCTGTAACTCTGCATTTTCCTTTGGGATTAAAAAAAGTTTCTATCTCTCACTCTCTCTCTAGGATGATTCATCTCAACAATAATAAAGTCAATCAGTCAGTCATTTTTCAACCCGGTATATCCTAACACAGGGTCACGGGGGTCTGCTGGAGCCAATCCCAGCCAACATAGGGCACAAGGCAGGAACAAATCCCGGGTAGGGTGCCAGCCCACCGCAGCAATACTAAAGTACTTTTCAATATTTATGTTTTGCAGAATTCCCACTGTGAGTTGGGTGGTCTTTTAGTCTTGTACCCCTGGAGGTTTATTTTCTCCA
This sequence comes from Erpetoichthys calabaricus, assembly GCF_900747795.2. Classification (NCBI taxonomy): domain Eukaryota; kingdom Metazoa; phylum Chordata; class Cladistia; order Polypteriformes; family Polypteridae; genus Erpetoichthys; species Erpetoichthys calabaricus. The sequence continues at coordinate 205,579,779 of NC_041394.2, read as the reverse complement.
GTATCTTGGCAGCTGGAGTATTTTGTTTTCCTCTCCTGTCTGGCCATGTGACGATAGTATCAGACTCTGTCATTTGCCATTCTAATCTTCAGAGACTAGAAAACAGATTTTAGTTTATATCAAGATGTGCTTAGGGACTGTCCCATCTCTGTCGCTTATTTGTTTTGGGGTTTTTTTTGTACTATGTAGGATGGTGGTTATTTACTTATTTGTTTCTTTGCTTACTTTTTATTTTGTTTGTAATTATGTCTTTTTCCTCTTGTGAAAAAATGTATGAAGTCTGTGAGGAATTCCTCCACTTTTTCCGTAACAAAATTAAAGATCTAAATAATTCAACTAACATAAATATATCATCTGTTTATATCTCTCCCTGTTTTCCCACTCCATCCAGCTCCTTCTCTAAGTTCTCACCAGTCACTTCTGCGTTTGTTAATAACCTGCTTTGTAAGATGAGGCCGACTACTTGTGTACTGGACCCCATCCCCACCACACTACTTAAATCCTGCCTTCATGCCATAATCCCGACTGTTACAACAATAATAAACTCATCCCTTGACACTGGCTCCGTGCTGCTCACTTTTAAAATTGCTTCTGTAACCCCAATGTTAAAAAAGTCTGGCCTTGATGCTGACAATCTTAATAATTTCCGGCCTATTTCCCACTTACCTTTCCTGTCAAAAGTTCTTGAGCGTGTTGTAGCTTCCCAACTCACCAATTACCTAACCTCTAATAATTTGATGGAACCCTTTCAGTCTGGTTTCAGGGCCCGGCACAGCTGTGAAACTGCTCTGCTACGGGTAACCAATGATTTGCTTATGGCAGCAGACTCTGGACAAACTAGCATATTAATTCTGTTAGACCTCAGTGCAGCATTTGACACTGTTAGACATGACATCCTACTGTCCAGAATGGAGAACATGCTGGGTATCTCTGGCACTGCCCTCCAGTGGTTCAAGTCCTATCTGACTGATAGGCAAGAGTTTGTTAGTCTTGGCAACAGCAGATCCAACTCCGTGCCAGTCACACAAGGAGTCCCTCAGGGCTCTGTCCTTGGTCCTCTGCTTTTCTGTATTTACATGCTTCCCCTTGGCCATATCATCCGTAGTTATGGATTGGGTTATCATTTTTATGCAGATGATACTCAGCTCTACTTTAATGTTAAAAGTGGAACTTCATCAGAGCTTTCTCAGCTCACAACCTGCCTTAGTGAAATTAAAACCTGGATGGAGCAGAACTCTTTAAAATTAAATTGCAATAAAACTGAACTCCTGCAAATTGGGACTAAAATGCAACTTAATAAAATGAGCTCCTTCCCAGTCCATCTTGGCAGTGATCTCATCAGACCTGCCTCTACTGTAAAAAATCTTGGTGTCATTTTTGATTCCTCCCTCACTTATTCCGCCCACATAAATCACATTAAGAAACTTTCTTACTTTCACCTCCGTAACATATCCGTGTTCGCTCCTTCCTCTCCTTCTCTAATGCTGAGAAACTTGTCCATGCTTTTATCACATCCCGCATCGATTATTGTAATTCCCTACTGGCAGGTGCCCCTTCTAATCTTATATCACAGCTCCAGCTATTCAAAACTCAGCTGCAAGAGTCCTTACTCGAACCAGCAGCAGTGAGCACATCACACCCATCCTGCTCCGTCTTCACTGGCTCCCTCTGTCCTACAGAATCGAATATAAAATCCTACTAATAACCTACAAAGCTTTAAATAACCTCGCACCAAACTACATCAGTGACCTCCTCCATCACTATGTGCCTGCCCGCCTACTAAGGTCCTCTGATTCTGGTAATCTTGTTGTGCCCCTCACTAATCTACACTCTATGGGTGACAGGGCCTTCAGCTGTATAGCGCCCAGACTCTGGAATGACCTACAAAATTAATCAGGTCAGCTGACTCCATGAATTCTTTTAAAAAACAACTCAAAACTCATCTGTTCAGGAAGGCTTTTAGCTCTACTTGACTTTATTACCTTTCTCTCAGTTTACTTCTCTGTCAAGATGCCAACGTAACCTGTATGTGTGTGCGAGACCATCAATTATGTTGTCTGTTTTTTTTTCAGAATTTACTGTCTTAATCTTCTTTATTTATTTATCTGGTTTGTACAATGCTATAACTGTATATTCTGCTGTTCTTTATTATATTCTGTAAGTGCCTTGAGCATGGGAAAGGCGCTATATAAATAAAATGTATTATTATTATTATTATTATATATATATATATACAGTAAATGTTCTTTTTTCCTAATAGATTATACTAGTTAAAATAATTGCAAGCATGCATGCTGCTGCCTACATTTCCATAACACAGTCCACTGAAGGGGAGAGGAGAGCCAGAGGAGTACAAGAGAGCAAACTACGGGGTCACTGTTTGCCCAACCTACTCCTTCAATAAAAATCAATGATAGTAAATAAAGTGCAATAAGGGAAGGGTCAGAAAACATTTGATCCTAAAAGAACTCTTGATTAGATAAGAAATTTTGTCTCCTCAGAGGTAAAAACTAGGAATGACCATTTTCATTGTAAAAAAAAAAAAGAGATTCAGCTACAACAAGTGAAGAGGGCACCTACAAGAAGGTCAGAAAAGACAATATGTTAATAGCCTTTTAGAACACACAGACTCTCCGAGGATGTTAATGAAAGGCTTACTAAACAGAAAAGCCTCAGTCTGAGTCTGTAAAAGGAAAAGGTGGACCTATTTCCTGAGGGGAAGCTCAGGACAAGATAAAGGTTAGAAACTATGATTTGTGTCAAGTACTTTTAGATTTCTTTAAACATCCCCAGGCTATAATAACAGAATAAATGATGGCAACAGCTAGCAGATAAATACTTTACCTTTAATAGTTATCTGCAAGCTTCATAGTATTAAGATTGCTATAGTGATTTAAAGACATATTGCCCCATTATACAATGGTAGTATCTGTTGCAAAGGTCACACTGGTTTGAGGTCTGAGGTCTGGTTGGATTGCATTGTTCTTTCCTGTTGCATATTGGAATCCTTCTTCTTCAAGACACATTTCCACTTAGTTTAGTCGATTGTAAACTCTTCCCAGAAGTCAACTTGCCTGTTCTTCATGCAAAAAATAAGGCACAGCCAGCACAGCCTACACTGCCTGAGCTGTGTGTGCATGCTGGGGAGGTTAGCACTGGAGAGAACCTTGGTATTAGGCACTTTGTCTTACCAGGAAATGCCCAAAGTGCAACAGAGAAATCACATATGGAGGGTATTGAGCCTCTTCTCCTGTTTGGCATACTGCCTTGCCCTGCTTATGTTGTAAGAACTCTATGTGAGTACAAATCAATTGACAGATTTGTTCAGTCTTCCTCCAGTATTAATTCATTTTAATAACAAAACTGTTAGCATCAAAGCTTACATCTCTTGGTCACTGGTCATTCCTGAATGGCTCATATAAAATAGAAAATTTGCATTGGACTTCAGGAGTTAATTGACATGCTTTTTCAGAGTGGAACCGTCCTGTCTGTACCTACATAAATAATACCTGCATTTCTTTTAAATCATAGGTATTATGAGGCTTCTCTTTGTCCTGTTTTATTCAGACTTTCTTTGGTTTAATCTGATGATGTGTAAAGTGAGTTTGTTTTCCTTAAAAACATTTTAAATCAATTTTAATAAAGAACCTTTGACTCTTTTTTTGGCTGTATACCAATCAGAACTTTTTTTAAATCTCAGGTGTGCTTGTTATTCCAAAAATTTAGTGCACAGAAACACCACTTTAAAAAAAATATGAAGATTCTGATTTTCCTGTTGGTTTCATTAAATAGACTATCCCTGAATCATTTGTCAGTACTAAATCCAGAAATTGATTTGTCAAATATTGGTAGAATGTTTTCTGTTGCAATTATTTTCTTGACATGCTTCAAATATCCAATGATCATTATGTTGATAATTATTTCAGTTTCAGAGCACAGTGTAGGCAATGAGATTTTTTTTTTAAAATTTTTTTTGTTTCAGTTCTTTCTTGATTTTCAACAGCAGCAGCATGGATAATCTCCTTGCCACATTGACAGTATATAGTTCTGTTGGGTATTTCAGCAACTGATATAGGATCCTTTTTTTCTAGTTCCAATTTCCATCTTCCTGGGTCAGCTTTACCTTACGATGACTCTCAGCCAGAATACTTTTGATGGTCTGTTAAATCGGTTTACTATAACATGTACCACTATAGGATTTAAAGGATATGTGTGGACACACTTCAGAATTGCCACACAAAACAACCTGTGACAATTTTTAAAAACCAGCATAAAAAAACTAATTCAACAGCCTGTGTAGCATTTCTAATCAGAGTATGTGAAGTTGGATGAATGGGTAGTCAACTTTCATTTAAATTAAATCACTGGCTGGGCCACTTTAATATTGTCATGAAGATCAGATCATTCGAGAATTTCATAGGCCCTTTAGGTTAAGGTTCTGCCTTCAACACTTTTTTTTTACTTATCCCAAGAATTTTAAACAGGCTGGTATCCTTGAAGTTGGCACCCTGCCCAGGATTGGTTCCTGCCTTGTGCCCTGTGTTGGCTGGGATTGGCTCCAGCAGACCCCCGTGACCCTGTGTTCGGATTCAGTGGGTTGGAAGATGGATGGATGGATGGTATCCTTGAAAAAAAAAACACTCTTTTTGCTGTGTTTAAAAACCCAGCCACAGGGAATGCACAAACCAGTGTGTTTCTTCGTGCCGGTCCCAAGCCCGGATAAATGGGGAGGGTTATGTCAGGATGGGCATCCGGTGTAATAGTTTGCCAAATCCATATGCGGACAGATGATCCGTTGTGGCAACCCCTAACGGGAGCAGCCGAAAGAAGAAGAAGAAGAGTCTCCTACTCATGAATAATTACTTCATTTTGTGTGATAATTTCTGTCTTCTCCCAAGTCTTGAAATTATGATGGTTTTGTTATTTCTTACTAATACTAATATTTTATTAATTTGCTTAGAGATGCTTTTAATAATTTTTATCAAATATCTGTCAGAAATCTGTGGAAAACATTTAAGCATGCTCAGAGAACAAATTATTTCTCAAGAATAAATTGCTAACCAGAAAGGCAACAGAATTAATCGATCAGCATCATCAAAGTTAATGCTGAATAACCAAGATGTTTGAATCTTAATTACTAAACAATTTAAAGACCTACTTAAAATGAACTTCACCAACCAGATAGAATAAGATCTCATCTACTAGTGATGTGTTCATCTCACCTTAGCTACAGTAGATAGTTGCTATTATTAAACGAATAACCTCAAATAATGTATAATTTTTTCAGTGCGCTGAAATGTAAACAGTATCAACAAAAACTGGATGTGATTGTAACTTTATTAATTTTGAATATAATTTGCTCAAAGATTAAAATAAATAAATAAAAAGAAACAGAGATCTAAAGTAAGAAGAGCATGGCTTTATCTAACGGGCAGTTCTACTACCAGGTTGTGAATATACTGTAAGTACTATTAGACTGGGCCTAAAGAGGACTATCACTTAGAAAGGACTATGTAGTTAATTATTGACAGAAAATCCTTGACTAAACCTTCCCCGTATTTTTTGGTCTTTGCACCAGTTACCCTTAGTTATGACTAAATAACTAGAAATCCAATGGTTCAATACTCACATAGAGTATGACGCTAGTGTAGGGAATACTTGAAGGCTGAGCTATTAGTGTCAATTTCACCCTTACAAAACATGTTTCTACCATTTCTAAAACACACAATATTTAATATTGGGGCCTTTAGAGATTTGTATAATGAAAATATACTTGCACTTTTTAAACAACTGTGCCTCAAATATAAGCATTTGTCAAAAGACTTCTTATATTACATGCAAGGTAGAGACTTTACTAATAGAAATGTAACCATTTTTCCAACACTTACTCACTGTCTACTGTAGAAAAGCAGTGATTAACTTCATATTAAATCTTTATTGCTTCTCTGCTCTCTACAAGGTAATGAGTGGGAGTAGCTGATGTAATATGGAAAATTTGTATAGTGTTAAAGTTAAAAACAAATCAGATAGTATATCAGTGAAAGTCTGGATGGTGTACTTGACAGTAAACTGTCCTCATGACCACCTAGTAGTTCGTAATCGAGTTGGGCACCGTGGTGCATGAGAGACAGCAACTAGGTTCACATTATACAAAACAGCATGGTGCATATTTGATAGATAGATAGATAAAATTTGCACACAATATAAAGGATGAAAATGTAAAATACTTTAAAATCCAAATGTAAAACATTGAAGGCAGCAGGTTGGGCTCCTCCACAAGACAGACACGTCTCTGTTTCTCTGTCTCCCCAGCTCACCCCAGTGGATCCTCCAAACTGGAGACAATGCCAACAGCTGTGGCCGCCTATTCCTGACTCCCGTCTCACCTGCCAACATATGCAATGGCCGAGACACACCAAGCCGGACCTCTGTCTTCTCAATATGCTCCATTAGTGCTTATAGGATCTCTAGAAGGCTCATGCTTCAACACAATTGTTCAATGAGGACACCCCTCAGAGCACTATTGCCTTTGCTGTTTCACACGGGTTTGACCACACACTTCTCTCCTTCTCCGCACCGTCTTGCTCTCCTGACTTTGCCTTATCATTTCTTTTCCAACTCTTCTTTTCTTCTATTCTGCTTGGGTTAACTTTTTAAATGTTGGGTGCCTGGGTGCATAATCACACACCCTAGAGTGCTAACAAAGAAACTGGCCAGACGGTGCACATTTGCACGGTAGTTCTCCCATCAACAGCTCCAGGGATATACTGCCACACTATCACACACCTGCACTCCCACCTCCAAGCTTGACCAAACTGTCTTTCTAAAGCTAGAGCCACCAAGGACCCTCCCTCTCATGACAGAGTGTACCGCATATACATAAAAAATACCAAATTAAGAAAACCAGCCTAAAGCAGTTCCTGGCATTCCACCTGACTTCACCATCATCTACAAGCTGCAATGTTACACAGTCAAAAGATGGCTTAAATCTAACTCCATAATGATAATGGCATTTCCTGCTTTGGAGAAAGTTTGATTTATATTACAGCATAGGGTTGTTTCTGTTCTGTGACCAGGGTGAAAGTCAGAGTAAAATTTCTCATTAAGACTGTGCTGTTAAGTAAGATTCAAATTGTACGATAATAAATAAAAACAATAAATGTATCCTCTAAAATAAATTCCACAGAGAAAATGATGAAGGGGTACTTTATGTCTAATGTTCTAGCTGCTTGAACTTGCTGCTGTGGGTCTTCCTTTACTGCATCTCTCCTTACATTCTTAAAGTGATGCATTAAAATTTATTTAATACTTATCCAAGCAGCACTTTATTCATGACTGCTCTTTCTATCTGAACAGTAATTTGTATAGTTTTAATTTGAGAGGCAGAGCATTCAGCTGCTAATAATTAAAGCTAACAGCAGTTTAATGTTACTTATTGAAATGTGTTACATAATAAATTCACATCTAATTTTAATGACACACAGGGACACAATTTAATTGCATATTTTGAAAGCCTCATTTTACAGTGTTTATTGCTTCTGTTTGCTAAATGTATATCCTTCACAATATATAATACACATCTTCACAGGATGGTGTAAATACTACTAGTTTATCAAGTACTCCAAAGGATTTGTTAATTATATAGGCCATCCCATGGTTCATCTAGTTGAGGGCACTAAATTCTTTTATATTGTATTATCATATTTAAAGATGTATGACTTACGTATTTGAATATTTTTCAGCCATTCTTATAGTTAGTGTTGAGGCTTGGTGGCTAAAAAATCAAGAATAAGAGAGATGGGTAACATGAGAGTGCGGTATTATTACCTGTTATATATGCCTGTAGCCAATTGTCCTTTACTGTACTAAATCTTCCATTTGTTAATTTGTTACTTAATTTCTGGGGTTTCATTTACATGCTGTTTGTTCCATCATTTCTCCAATTTTTTTTCTTTTTTCTCAGCTTTAGTTTGATTTTCATTCATTGCTGTTCATGGATTTGTGCAACATGTTGACAACATTACATCATATATAAATGGAAAATACAGTATGTTTTGTTAATGTTAATAGTTTTCAAAAGTGGAATGAAAAACAGCGTGTCAAAAATTCAAATAATAGAGAACAAAGGAAAAAATAGCTAGTCTTTCATGCAATGGAACATTGAACTGAAGGAAGCAGTTTGATTTATGCAACTCTTATCACTTCCCCAAACAGGTTTTCTTCTACTAGGTCCATTTTTGGAGTCTTCACATTGGTGACGAGGAGTATGCCTAAAATTCCATCAAGCTGTTGGAGAGAGTGCATGATTATATCAAATGGTTTATTAGGACTCTCAAGGAAGTTGTTTGTAAAGCTGCAACCTTTCAAAGTTTTAATAACTCAACAACTCAAACCATGACATAGCATTAACTCCCATGAAGTATAAGATTTGATCTTGGTCACTAATTTTTCTCATCTTTGTTTAAACCCTTTATTTGGTAATCTAGAGTTTTAAGTGACTGTCTTATGTTGGGAGTTTAATTCTGATCACTTTACTTCAGAATAGACTCTATAATGCCAACAGGCAAAGCTCCAGTTCAATTGCAACTTGTGTACGAAGATGGCAGACATCTTGTTCATTTTCAGTTGTTTATTTCCTGTTGCCCGTAAGGCTAAAAGACACTGTCTGACTTGTTTTTTTATGCTTACCGATCTACAAGGAGATTGTTACTGTTTACAGCTATTTACTAGTGTAAACCATAACTACAGTAGTTTCTTGGATTCTTAATTGTTTAAGAATTCTTGCCTTTTAGTTTGAAATTTTCTTTTAGATTCTTACTTTCAAAGACATCAGATTTGCACATCTTTGTCTAGTATTTAATCTCTTCCTCTGAAAAAATATACAGAGCAATCCAGCAATTAAAGAAAAAAAATGCATATTTAATCTTTCTTTCTATCTGGATTTTCTGCTCAGTGACTGCTTCATTGTTCAAACAATGCAATTTAAAGCCATTACAATAGGTGTTATGACCAATAAGAACTTTGAAAAAGACCTGATTTAATTGTAGCGGTAACTGGAAGAGATTTGTATTGTGTTTGTTTTGCAAGGGTCAACCAAATGATAGTACAGTACAACATAGCGGTGCTCAAAAAACTAATCATAAATCAACAAGCAAAGTTTAAAAAGTAACACCAAACTTGTAGTTAATAAATAAGACCAAAGTCAAACCTGAAACCAAATATTTTTGTGTGTGCGTCAAGTGCCTCGAAACGCACAGCATGCTGATGACCTGACATTCCAAAATGGCAGCACCCACAAGAAACATACACACAACATGGCAAAAATTAATAACAAAATAGTGGTAAAATGTAACAAATAAAAATGAAAAATTATTTACACATTCTTGACATTAGGCAAGTACAAATGGATTTTATGCATGTGCAATTCAGATAAAGTATGGGAAATATTAAAGACTTAAGTGACTTGCTATCCAAAGAGGTAGTGGGCACAAGATGCTTCATTTAAAATTCTCACATTTTTAAGTTATGGAATTTCTAGAGAGGATCACTACCCAATATGCATCCAGCCGATGGTGAACTATGGTTGGAAAAAAAACTGACAATGAAGGTGGGCACAATTTACACAAAATAAGAATACAGATAATTAACCAACTAGCTTTCTAAATCAGTAGTCAAATGTAAACAGCAAACAACTTTACTCTTTCTTTATGCATTTCCATGTTTGTTTTTCTTTTTTTGCAGTTGATATTGTGATAGAAAAGTGCAGGTTTTACTTTTTCAGATGGCTTTTGCAGCAAAGAAATGCTGCTGAATTTAGAATTTATTTACCAAAACATGGATCTGCTAGTAGAAATTTTTATTAAGTACTCATTTTTCTAATTCAACAGGTGGATTTTCTCTGTTTCAGATGATTGCAAGAGATGGATGGATCTTACCCGGTATGGTGATGATGACCTCACAAAGTTTTAGTGAATATGGCAGTTCATTAACTTTCTGAAGAAGAAATACCAGTCTGTCTTTAACACTTTTAAGTTTCTTTGGCAACTTTGCATTTGTCTTTCTGAAAATGACAATATTTGAGTTAGCCTCTCTTCCCTAGCCAAGACCACAACAGATCCCATCTTTACCATTGCTGAACTTGAACATACTTTACAGTATGAGGCCTTGAGAGCAATTTGGCACTGTTATTGCTTGTTTTTGATTTTTGGCATATTTCTTCCTCTTTATCCCAGTTTGCATACTGGTGCTCTTCACATTTTATGAGAATGACATCATTGGTTGTACAACAAATAACATGCTGATACTCTACACGTATCTGTGGTATAGAAGCTCTGTGGAACAGAAAAAGGCTGCCATTTTAATAAAAAAATAATTAATTGGTCAGCTCGCACTCTATGGATGTGTGTGTTCACACAGCTGCGGGTGGTTGGTGGTCTGTCTCAATTGCTTCATTGGCTTCCTGTGGTGCACCCACAGAGGCATATAAGAAAGTGCCAGTATGAGAAAAAGCGGGAAGAATTGAAACAAGACAGAAAAAGAAAAGGCAGATAGCAGGGGAGAAGTCCCTTAAGGGAGCATGTGGCCATCGCTCAGGAGCTGAAGCGTCCTGGCAGTTGAAGTGACTGATGTAGCAACTCACCGTAAGGCCAGGAGAGAGGCAGCATGGGAATTGGAAGGCTCAGTAAGTCATCCTGCGAGAGAGCCATGGAACACTGGGATGCAAGCCTGGCAGCAGGAGTCGGTGGCTTGGCATAGTGTAATGCCAGAACCACAGAAGGCTGCATAGGTCCAAGCCTAGGAGCAGAGACAGGAGGTTGGCTGAACTGCTGATTAGGTGCTTCCTTGGCTGCAAGAGCCCATACTGGGTGAGGCTAAGGAGATGTCAGCTTTTAAAAGGGCTCCTGTTTTATGGTTAGCTTCCTGCACTGTGTTTTAACTTCATTTTAAGAAATATGTATTGTATCAATTTTAAACTCCACTATTACTTTATTGTATTGGATTATTTATTTATTACAGATTTGCATTGTACTTTTGGAAACTTTGTTTTTGACTGTTCATTAATAAAGGCACTCAGCACTTTTATGCACCTACATCTTGCTTTGTGTTGTGCTGTCATCTGCTGGCTCATCCCTTGGGTAAATTATCTGTGGTACCGGATTCAAGAGGCTTCCAAACACTACAAGGAGTTTGGAGCTGACCCGCACCATCACAGCATCATAGTCACTCTCATAATGTACATTAATTTGTATATTAGCAGGGGACAAGCAGAGGTTTCTACTACACTAACAAGAGAAGAATCAGATGGCTATCCAGCAAAATTCCAAGGAAATGAAAAAATAGGAAGAAAGAAAAAACTACACTGACCTTACAGCTTAGAGACTAATATCTGCTGACAATGAACTAATCTTGCCTTCAAATATGATTCCATCAGCGTGTGATAAAATAAATTTGAAATAAAAATTTGCAGTAAAAATATAAATTGAATACTTCTGCAGAGCAATATACCTACATTTGTTTTAAATATAGATTTGATTTTAAAAACAAATAAATAATACCAGACAAAACAGAATTCAGAAACAAAAAAAAGATCAAGTGCTGGAACAGAACACTGAGAGGAGAAAGAATATTGATAGCCAGTCAAAATGATTGCTAAAATGTAACATGAATAGCCTCAGCAACTATTGTAACACGGGTATACCTCAAGGCTTTTACATGATTTAAATGTTAGGATTGACAGAGCTTTTTTAATATTAGCATGATCTTAGCAGTGAAAGCTGTGGCATCTGGCATTCTGAATTTATAGGCTTTTATTACAGCACTTAAAACTGTCAGATATTATATTTTACAGGATAAATATGAAGTCCATTTTTAACATTTAAACTGCCTTCTAGTTTACTGTCCATCAAATAAGACTGGAACTACATCCTGTCACCATTTAAATTATATATTTGATAATGGGCTGTAAATTTGTTTATCTGTAACACACATTCTAATGGCACTTTTTGAAAAAAAAAAGATTGATAAAGATTGACCATCATATTTCACAGATCAATTAATGGTCTAGATTCGGAAAACTTTCCTTAAGTGCTGGGTCCTCATTTATTTACATTTTGACTTTTTGTGACATTAGGCAATAGGGCCTAGACTTATGTGGTTATGTTTTTTTAGCATTAGAAATTCAACTACAAATCATGAAAGCATACAGTATCTATTATGTATTTAGCAATGAATGATTAATAAGTATCTGAAATTAAACTATACAGGAGTCATTTTATTAGTAATAACTTCCAATTATCCAAGAGTGCTTGTCTGTCACAGTGATACAATTATCTTCAGGGTTTCATATAGCATGCTACTTTTTGACTGCAGTTTGTCCTTTCTACTCCATATCAATACTCCTGTGAAAGCATTATATTATCACTGATAACATGTTGCTTAATTACTTCCTTTACAGTTTCAAAGATATGTCAAATCCTAGCACATGTGTACAGTGCTACCCCTTGACACCAGTTATGCAAGAAGAGAACCTGAATTGCAGGACCAGACACAACTGGTAGTGTACACAACAGAATGAGAAACATGACAGTAATAAAAAAAGGACTTCAAAAGTATTCAAAATTAAGAGGGTAGACTGGCCATACTCCAGTAGGCAATACAGGAAAATGCAAGGTTAACCATGATGTTAAATGCATGCGGAATCCAGAAGCAAGCAAAATGCCAAAAGTCACAAGAAACACATAAAAATGTAAAAATAATAAAGCAGCTTAATAAAAGGCTTGAGTGAATTCTGGATTGATAAACTTGTATCTGGCTGCCCTTTTTTCCTTTATCCTTCCCATTTCATCACTGCTACCTGCTATTTTCCCTGATTCTTTAAAAACTACTGTAAAAACTACCACTAATTAAGAAAAATATTCTTGACGTTTCTGTTTTAGACAATTTTGGAACTTTCTCAAACCTGTCTTTTTAAGTAAAATTCTAGAAAAAGTACTTTCTCAACAACTAAATACTACTTGACTACTTGATCAAAAACTCAAATCTGGATAGATACTATATCAGTCAGGTTTCAGACCAAATCATAGTACAGAAACTGCACTGCTTAAAGTAGTCAGTGACGTTTGTTTTAATGGTTATTCGAGTATTGTATATCAGTTCTTATTCTAATAGACCTGAGTGTAATATTTGACATCATTGATCACAGCATTCTTATTGATCATGTGACACAGTGAGGAGTGGACTTTGTGGCAGTGCCTTGAGTTTATTTCACTCATATCACAGGAAGAAATTTCTTTATCAGTGATGGCGATTATACATACGATAAAAGTGACATTATATATGGGGTGCCACAGGGATCTGTTGTGGACCCTTAGTATTTGCTATTTATGTGCTCCCATTTGGTCTGATCATTTCAAAACATAAAGTGAATTATCACATTTATACAGACTATACACAGATTTATTTATCAGTTGCACAAGTGACCCAGTGTCTTTCCAGTATTTTCAAATTGATGAGTAATAATTAAATTTAACAAGGAAAAAAACAATAATTTAATTATTGGCAGTACACAAAAACCTGAGGACATTAAAAATAAACTGGGCCAGCTGGTTTAACAAATAAGTCCATAAGTAAATAATCTAAGCATCAACCAATTCTAACAATCAGTCTGCCTAAACTTCAATGAATATAACTGAAACTGGCATCACATTACATCCATTCTGAGAGTTACGCACCGGATTCCTGCGAGGTTATGCAGAACTGTTAAGACATATTTACTATCTAATAAACCATATTAAAGACCAGTCACAAAATTATTATATCACCCTTACTGTCCTTTTATGCATCTGCACTCTACAGATAACAATTTAGTATGGAAGTACCTAGGGGTAGGGAATGTTTTTATTGCTGTATGTATATTCAGACAGATCAGCTATATTTCTTCATGGTAGAAATAAACCCATTTAGAAATAGCAGAAAAAAAAACATTCCAGACTAAAAACACTGAATTTCAATCTAATCAAACATCTGTTGGATGACATTTAAAATAGATATCCACCAGCCACTAATTTGCTAGAACAGTGGAGTCAACTGGTGTAATATCAAGGGTTTGCCCAGGTTCAAAATGACCATATGTTGAAAAAATGTAAAGCCATTGTGATATGACCATTTAGCAATGAAAAAGAGGAAAGCAAAAACTTCTATGAAAGTAATAGCAATTGTAGTGAACATAAACCTTTTGTGGTGTCCACAATTGTTTATACAGAGATACAATCACAGTTTACCTGGGCTAGTTACACCCATTCTACACTCTCAAATGCAAATTCTGAAGTTACCATCTGTATAAACTAAAGTAAAACAAGACGATGTTATGTGGTGGCAATAAATGTAAGCATGTTACCCTTATATAAATAACATTCAATTATTTCTGGCTTGTGCATTTGTATTGTATGCTTGAATCAGTGAGCTTAGTTTAGTTTTAATATGCTTCTGGCATCTGAATCTTTTCCAATTAGTTTGGGCTATGTTATATATTATAAGTAATTCTAATGCTCAAGATGGCAGATTGTAAGGTTCAGTATGTGGATTAAGAATTTAGGATTATGAAAAGACATTCAACATGTGGAAATTTGAACTTGACTAACAGAAACCATACCTACAAACAGTACAAGAGAATTCCTGTGGAGTCAGCCCTGCAACATCTACAGCATAAAGCAGCACTTGGACCATGCACCAAGTCAGCTTTTTGCTCACTCCTATCTGCATGGAGGCCCAGGGCACCTCCACCTCCTAAGACTATACTAACAACTATCAACCACTTTGGGCTTCTGTTACCCGACTTGCTAGTATATGGTATAGATGTGCTTGTCACTCAAGACATCATCATTTGCAACCTAAACTTTCTGTCATTCATCTGGCAAACCTATGTGTATTGCTTCCCTGGCCTGCAAATTTTACTTATTTAACAGTGAGCCACATTGGTCTTTGAGAAGCACAGCAACAGGATTTTTTCCCCCCCATTGGTCCTACACACTGGGATAAATGACATTCACTACAGGCAGCTGTAGGTGCTGAAGATGGACTTCTTCTTGCTTCTTCAAGTCATCAAGGAGAAGACTCCTGCTGCAAAGATCATCATTTACGGATACCTGCCAATATTGAAATGATGTGATAATAGTATACAACAGACTCCTAGCGATGATCAGCTGGCTCAAATCATATAGTGAGAGGCAAGATATTGGCTTTGTAGAAAACTGAGACTTCTTCTGCAAAAGTCAGAGCGATTGCACCCCATTACAGATGGCACAACTTCATTACTGTATAATGGTAACCATAAACTCATACTAAACTATCATGAATTTGTCATAGTTTTACCTAAAAATGTGTATCAACCCATAATAATGAATTACAGAATTACTATAACACTATAAACAATCAGGTATTAATGCACATAAAATTAGCTGGGAAGCTTTGAGTGTGGCTATGTCTTTAGGACCTTTAATATGGTCTTGCTTAACATTCGATCTTTAACTAGTAATGTTTTACGTAAATGATCTTATTACTGATAGGATAATAGACTTATTCAAACTGAATAAATATGGCTCACTAGTGACAGTGCCATTATGCTAATTGAGGAGCAGTGATTTGGAGCATTAGTGAGTATTTTCTTGAGCCATTTGAAATGTAAAAATTTTAGTCTTGGTAGTTGTATTTCTTTTAATTAGTTTGCTTTTGTTATTTAAGAATTGTTGCATTCTCTCTTAGTTACTATTTATCATCTACCAAATTATGATACCTCTATTTTTGATTGATTTTCTTATTTCTTTTCTATCATTACAACTAAAGAAGAGTCTTGAGCCATTGTTATAAATGCAATTCAAACATAGGTGCTCTTTGTTTACAACACCTGGTGGAGCATCTACCTGCCTTTTTCAGTGTCATGGCAGAATGAAGAAACCTAGCAAGAAAACTTGATTTAGTATGCTAGATTCATTTACATATAATGACTATGAAGCATTTTAAACACACCAATCAGCACAGAGATAAATGATACAGACTCAATGTCTTACTTGTATTTCAGAATAGGTGAGTAGTAAGGAAAAAACAGAAATCTCAGTGGTCAGCGAAAATTGAAATAAGGAGGATATTAGAAAAAAACTTGCATTAAACCTAGTATTAAAAGTTAAGGCATTTGTAAAGAATTTAGGTAGAAAAAGACCAAAGAGACTACAGAAAAAGGTTTGGGGATCCACTCCGTATATTTACAACAATTTCTCAATGAAAAATGAATCAAGTGAGTAGTCATAAAAGAATGAATTGAAACATGACTAACCGAGGAAGGAGATGTGCTGGCTTTATAGGTGGAGAGGAGGAAGAGGTGTGGACAAATGATTGCAGATGGAGGTGAGGTCAGGATCAGAGTGGGTACTGAAACCAGATGTAGAGTCTGATTGGATGTTGGCTTTGGGCACATTTTCCTTCTGTTGATCTGTAGAAGTGGGAGAAGAAATGTTAGTGCACTTAGTCGATCCCTGCTCCTGCATACTACTGTACATTTAGTTAAGCCCATACACTGTCTCCGATGCACACGTGTGACAAGGTATAATCATGGACTTTGACCTACACTTTAAAATCACACACTAACCATATTACTAGCAGTGCTTTTTTCTAAGAAAAAAGTTGGGGGTACTCACATGAACTTTTCTATGAACAGCATTTTACAAGAACTTTACTTTCGACGTATCTTCTGATGCTCCTTCTGCTTCTCTTGACCACTGCTTGCTCTTAGTATTGTCACACTTGGGTCACAGATTTGCACAGAAACACAGGAGGTTGTGGAGACAGGAACTTTATTCAAACACTGCAAACGAACATTTGTCTGTTTTTCAAAAGTTTAAACGTGCTCCTTGACAAGACGGAGATGACAGTTCCGTCTCACAATTAAAAGAATGCAAACATATCTTCCTCTTGAAAGGAGTCAGGAGCAGAGAATGTCAGAGAGAGGGAGAGAGAGAGAAAAGCAAACAATCAAATCCAAATCTGATAGGTGCTGTTTGGGCTTTTAAGTATGCAAAGTACCACGCAGATCGCACGATAGATCAGCCGCAAGTAAGCCCAACAAGCAAGGGAGCAATGTGAAGGTAGTCTTTCAGCGTTTTTTAGAGGAGCGTCCGTATCCTGTAGGGGTGCGATCAGCCCCCCAGCTCACAGTAACTACTGCAGAGTGACATCCTCGCAGCAGCCACAGGTCCACATATCTATCTGGGTTGAACTTAAGAAGTGGAGGTCCTAAGATTTTCAGGAACATCAGTGCAGAATCGGTCTATATTAAAAAAGACAATCTCATTGATGATACAGCAATGGTGTTTAAGGTGTGTGTTAGAGGAAGCAGTCTATTTGGCATTTTACTTTCTTGAATATATTCACTAAATCCATGAATCACCTCGCTTTCAATTAGACAAAACTTCTGTGCCAGTTTTCTCATCTCTGTTTCTCCAAATGTAAATTACCTCTCTGTCTTTTCTGGCTAGTAATGTGGGTCTAACACTTTAGCACAGTCAGTCATATCAGCATGTGCTCCTCCTAGCAATCTTTTTTCTAAGGAATCCTACAAACCTTCATAGAAATTGTCTGGATTGTGTCTTCCTCATTTCATTTCCATATGGTTTATTGTGTTGATGCAGGTATTAATAGATTGAAGTATATGTCCCAAATCTACACCATTAAGTCCTTGAAGGTTTATGTAATCTTCAAAGTTATTAAATGCTTGGTTCTTTTTGGCTACTTTAGAAGCAGTTTGAAAAACTTTAGCTGTAATATCATAATGAGACAGATTTTTCAAGCAAATATTTTCTAAAGCTTCATTTGTAGCTTCTAAATTGATTTTTTGTGCTGTTTTGTGGACTGTCCTTTACTTCTGGTCATAAATCTTCTTCTCTGAGACATTAGTTTGTTCTCGAGATTCACCAAAGGTACTGATTTTAGCACTGGCCCACTCTGCAAACATGGTTTATCTAGACCTAGACTTTTGACATCACTCCACACTGTGCAACCTAACATTTTATCATTCTTGTAAAGCCACTCATTTCTCTTGAAGAAATCATTTTTCTGAGTTGCTGTTCAGCAATCTGGCCCATCATTACCAGAATTGTGTTCCACTTTATCTACTCTACAAGTACTTGCAATCCTGGTTTCACTGTCTTGATTTTTTGCAGGAACAGATGATGATTCTGCATCTTCACATTTTCTCTTGTGGCTCACTGGAACATAATAACTATTTATTTTATTCATCTCAGAAAATCTGCAGATTACTTTGTGATTAAAAACAAATCACGAGGCACGTGCACTAAGCTGATAGCTTCTACAATGCAGAAATGAAAGTTAATATACAGTATTTCTGAGGTGGAAATTGACCAAAAGCAACAACATAAAGAAAAGAAAATGGAAATGATATTTAGAGTATTTCCTGTCAACCATTGACCAGAATCTATCTATATCAGGGTATTGGCAAACTTTTTTGGGGAATGGCCAAATTTTCAGTAATGACTCATATGGTGGGCCACCTAAAGTTTAGGTGAGCTTATGAACCCATGTCCATAGGGTCATGGATGGCCGGGGCCTTTGCCTGGCCGGGACGCCTCTACCTTGGAAGGACTCGGACTCCTGCAGGGCTTCTTGAGAGTTGGAGTTGGATACAGCCCTGCTGGGACCCAGGGGTGCCGCCTAGGGGCGCTGCAGTTGCTCCAGAGCCTGTGTGGATGGTTCTTCCACCACACCCGGAAGTGCAGCTGAATTAGTGCACTTCCAGGTGACTTATATAAGGAGTCGGGAGGAGGGAGATAAAGCTTGCCGAGGAGGAGTGGAGGAGAAAGAAAAGAGAAAGCAGGAAAGAAAAAGTATTGTGTTTGTGCTTTGTGACTGTGTTGTGGCTTGTGGGAATGGGGAAGATGTTGTCCACAAGTGAAGAAACACAATAAAAAAGCTTGTGCATTTATCAGTGTGCCTTTTGCGTCTGTCTGTGTTGGGTTGGGTGGCAGGTACGCACCCTAGAGTTGTAACAATAGGCATGCCTAATATGTTTGTCGTTAACACGTGTTAATGACAAACATTACCTTTTAAATTATTTGCAACAAGAAATGGCTTAATTATAAAACTTTGAGCATTGATCTTAATAGCTTTTAATACAAACACTGGTAAGAGAGTAGTTTTAAAGCAAAGGCATTTCACTTTGACATTGTTTTGGTCATAAACATAAAACTTTTCATTTCTACACAGATTGTGCCAGTTGTAATAGATTATAATTTTGATTGCTGTATCACTTACTTGAAATATTTTCACTGGTCAAATATCACCACTTTCCTGCTTTCTGTTTCCACAACACCTGGTCAAAGTACTCTGCAGCTGCCTATTATTCTGGAAACTAAGATTGGTTAAATTTTATCCACTGCTGTTCCAGCACAGATCTATTCGTTGCAATTTTATATTTCAGTATACATTCCATTGGTGTGTAGTCCTTTAAAAGAACAGGCCTAATTTAGAAATTACTTTGATTTCAATACATTACCCTTATACTTTCTCATATAGCACTTGTTTATTATACAATCTGCATATGAATCTTTAATATTTGGTATAACAAGAGCCTGATTATGTTGGTGGGTACATTTAACAAATCATTTTAATAGTCACCCGTCATTAAAGCTCAATTGACCGTTTCCATTCTCTAACATCTATAAACTAACATGGTAGTTTGATTCCCAGTTTTCTAACTTTCCCCCATAATTCCCTTTAGATTATATACTTTAAAACATTTTACTTTACTTAAAGCTGTGTGTTTTGTCTATTTTTGTTCTGAACTTTACTTTTAGGTTTTGTTCTTAAATAAGTATGCTATGGGCAACTGAAAGATATGCTTAAACTGGATATGGGAACTTCTAGATGAAAACTAACGTGGTTTTATGGTGCAGTGTATTGCAGTATTCTGTTATTCATTCACATCCTGTTTAACCTTAAAGTGTTTTGACATAAAACACAGTTTTTATATATATATATATATATATATATATATATATATATATATATATATATATATATATATATATATATATATATATATATATATACAGTGCATCACTTTTTCCACATTTTGTTATGTTACAGCCTTATTCCAAAATGGATTAAATTCATTTTTTTCCTCAGAATTCTACACACAACACCCCATAATGACAACGTGAAAAAAGGTTACTTGAGATTTTTGCAAATTTATTAAAAATAAAAAAATTGAGAAAGCACATGTACATAAGTATTCACAGCCTTTGCCATGAAGCTCAAAATTGAGCTCAGGTGCATCCTGTTTTCCCTGATCATCCTTGAGATGCTTCTGCAGCTTAATTGGAGTCCACCTGTGGTAAATTCAGTTGGTTGGACATGATTTGGAAAGGCACACACCTGTCTATATAAGGTCCCACAGTTGACAGTTCATGTCAGAGCACAAACTAAGCATGAAGTCAAAGGAATTGTCTGTAGACCTCCGAGACAGGATTGTCTAGAGGCACAAATCTGGGGAAGGTTACAGAAAAATTTCTGCTGCTTTGAAGGTCCCAATGAGCACAGTGGCCTCCATCATCAGTAAGTGGAAGAAGTTCAAAACCACCAGGACTCTTCCTAGAGCTGGCCGGCCATCTAAACTGAGCGATCGGGGGATAAGGGCCTTAGTCAGGGAGGTGACCAAGAATCCAATGGTCACTCTGTCAGAGCTCCAGAGGTCCTCTGTGGAGAGAGGAGAAACTTCCAGAAGGACAACCATCTCTGCAGCAATCCACCAATCAGGTCTGTATGGTAGAGTGGCCAGACGGAAGCCACTCCTTAGTAAAAGGCACATGGCAGCCCGCCTGGAGTTTGTCAAAAGGCACCTGAAAATTATCTGATATGATGAGACAAAGATTGAACTCTTTGGTGTGAATGCCAGACGTCACGTTTGGAGGAAACCAGGCACCGCTCATCACCAGGCCAATACCATCCCTACAGTGAAGCATGGTGGTGGCAGCATCATGCTGTGGGGATGTTTTTCAGTGGCAGGAACTGGGAGACTAGTCAGGATAAAGGGAAAGATGACTGCAGCAATGTACAGAGACATCCTGGATGAAAACCTGCTCCAGAGTGCTCTTGACCTCAGACTGGGGCGACGGTTCATCTTTCAGCAGGACAACGACCCTAAGCACACAGCCAAGATATCAAAGGAGTGGCTTCAGGACAACTCTGTGAATATCCTTGAGTTGCCCAGCCAGAGCCCAGACTTGAATCCGATTGAACATCTCTGGAGAGATCTTAAAATGGCTGTGCACAGACGCTTCCCATCCAACCTGATGGAGCTTGAGAGGTGCTGTAAAGAGGAATGGGCGAAACTGGCCAAGGATAGGTGTGCCAAGCTTGTGGCATCATATTCAAAAAGACTTGAGGCTGTAATTGCTGCCAAAGGTGCATCGACAAAGTATTGAGCACAGGCTGTGAATACTTATGTACATGTGATTTCTCAGTTTTTTTTATTTTTAATAAATTTGCAAAAACCTGAAGTAAACTTTTTTCACGTTGTCATTATGGGGTGTTGTGTGTAGAATTCTGAGGAAAAAAATGAATTTAATCCATTTTGGAATAAGGCTGTAACATAACAAAATGTGGATAAAGTGATGCGCTGTGAATACTTTCCGGATCCACTGTATATATTGTCACACACGTACACATGGGAGGCAGCTAAAGGGCTTGAGTAAGGGCAGTTCCAAGGCCTACTGGGATGTGGCTGAGTGCACTGCCTCTTTTTCTCCATTTCCTGTAGATCATTCACGGGAGGTTCCACCTGGTTCTCTTGACGTCACTTCTGAGACCGAGCCTATGGAAGGAGACCTTGCCGGCTCCAGCCCCTGTGATGTCATGTCCGGGCTTGAACCGATGGCTGAAGACCTTCATGAGCCCGACCCCTATAATCTCACTTCCTGACTTCCCCTTTAAAAGCCTGCACCATTTCCCTTTTCCCTCAGTTCTGTTTTGGACTCGGTTTTGTGCACAACAGTGCTGTATTTACTAGCTGAGCTTTGCAGCCAGGAAATCAATTTTATGGGTGGCTGCCCCAAACCTTTCCATGACTCTGAGTTGAGTTTCTGATGATATATATATATATAGCCAAGAAATCAGAAGACAAAACAATGATCAAGGTTTGGGGAAAACCCCCTGTATAATGTCTGCAACGATTGGATGGGAATTGCGTGTAAGAAAAAAGGTCTTTTTGCAAAATATATTCGACAATTGACAGATGATTCAGGAAGCTTTTTATACAGAACTAAAAATGGTTGTTGGAGGATGTGGAAATGATGTCACTAGGCAGAGGAAAAGGAAGTGACTTCATCATTGGTAGCCGGAAGTGATGCCATCAGGATGGAGTTGGAAAGTGACGTAAGTGAGGTCATTGGGCTGTAACTGGAAGTGATGTTGTCTGGTAAGGATGGAAGCATGAGAGAATGGTTATTCTTCTGTTGTTCTGCCAGAAGAGTGAAAAAGGCTTTAATGCTTGTTTCCAACCCCCTATCTCTCATACTTTCACTTCCATTTGGACACTTTGGCTGGCCATTTATGACTTAAAACTGTATTTTCCAGTTACCTTTCAATCAGTTTACAATGTACAATAATGTTTCCAAGCTGGCACTGAGCTAAAAACAGTATAACCTAATTTACACAATGTATTATCATGTAGGGATCTCATGCCTAGTGGTGACTAATTCCGTCTGTGGAAATTTTTAGTTAGGAGATATTACAAACTTTGGACACAAATCTAGCATGCCTATCTGCTGCCCTATACAGAAATATTCTATTCTATAATTTTTAAAATAAAAAATAAATTAGTGTCTTCAAAGTGCAACACAACACAATGTGCTCAAAAGCAAAAAGGTCTGTTTAATTGAAAACATACTGAAATTATCTGAAGTATTTAACCATTAAAATGCAAAATTGTGAAACAATTCATAATAGCATTTAAAGAAATACATTTACTGTATTCTATATTCAAAAACATTTATGATTTGAAAATCTCTGAAGAGAATTTAGTTTTTCAGCTACTGCAGGAAAGCCATAGTTGTATGTAAGAAATGTTAATCAGATCTTACTCTAGTGTAATACTTTTCCACCTTCTCGTCCTTCTCTCTTAAAGTCTGTGTTTTAAATTTAATTAAGCTGCAGTTTGTCCTTAGATGTAACCTTATATGTAATCGATTTACTCCAGATTAAATCAGAGAGATGCCCTTTCATGTACTGTACAGTAATCGTATGCTCTTCAACATTTTTATATGTGTAAAAAAATACTACAAAGACAGTTTTAAGAAAAGATGTAATTTTGATGACAGAAGTCATGATAAACATACAGCTGTGTTGCCATAGTTTTAGAAGAGCTCTATGAAATGTCATGCACTTTTTATTGACATGTTAACCTGGAGTAACCTTGCAGAGTATTTCTTTAACAAATTTTTAAATTTAAAAACCTTTTTAAATAAGTAGCACCCTGTAGCCACTTTTAAAATGTCATCTGCCCAGGATGAAAAAATTAAATTGCTTCACACTGAATATGTAATTGCCTCGAGCAAAGAAAAGGTGCTTTGTAAATAAAATGTATTAATGTATTACAGTAATACATTCATATTACCAACCTTTGATCTCAGGTTTTTACTGGTATAATATGAGATTTAATATTAAAGCTTAGTACAGTGCTTGATATGAATCTGTGAATTTCCCCTTGAGATTAATAAAGTATCTATCTATCTATCTATCTATCTATCTATCTATCTATCTATCTATCTATCTATCTATCTATCTATCTATCTATCTGATATACAGTACACTGTATTGTAAACTGTTTATTTGACAAGAGGTTTTACCTTGATCAGTCAGTACACTGTTGTTGTTACAAAAACATCGCCTCAGTACTAGTCAGAATCTTTAAAAACATCTGGCACTAAACAAAAAAAGAAAGTGGTTTTAACATACATCGAAAAAGATTCTAAATAGCCAAATCTTTAGAGGGTCACTATTCATATTGACTTTTAATGGCCTCTCTCCTTGCAACATACATTTTTCAACCCACCTAACAAAAAGACATCAATGTGTCAGAAGGCACATTCAGTAACCTCTTGTTTCTAGGAAACACTTTTCACAGGTATGGTTTTCCAAAGGTTGTTCTCCTCATGATCAAACAGTGGCACAAAAGCATCTCATGATCAATCAAACAAATGATCAACAGCATTAGCAATTGCTCAGTAAATACTCATTTAACTGACCAGAAATACACTGATAACATAATATGTGTGAAAAATCAAGATAAGCCAAGTTTGTCTTGAGCATACCATTTATTTCTTTCTTAATATCTTTCTGAATATCTTTCTTGAGCTCATTTTTGGCCGTGGCCATTGTAGCGATCATTACCTTCAGTTTGGACAGATCGTTTTGGCCTTCACGCTCAGCAGGTGAAGCAGCAAGCCCTATTACAGCTGATGCTCCTGGCTCACGATGAGTAGATAAAAGCGTGGACTGCAAGGCCATTTCCAGTTTCCAATCATGACCCGCATCACTTGCACAATCGCTCCCATTTTCGCTCTCGACTGGAGACAATGCAGCGGAGCAGGGTCCTGGGAAGTCTGTGCTTTCGCCTGTCTGTTCCAGGTCAGTCTCTGAAAGGCCATACCTTGAACTTCAACTTGATGCTTGTCTTGGCTTGGATGTAGCTTTAGATTTCCTTTCCGTTTCTTTCTGAGCCCCTTTCTTGCCGCTCATGTTTATATATGCTTGCATATACTGTAATAGAACCTCCTCTGGTTGGGTAAATGCTGGATACCTCGGAATAATAAAAAATAAGAGAAAAAATAACACCGCTGCTAACGGAGGTCCACTTCAGATGTCCATCCTCGTGTCCAAATAACGAGGCAAATCAACTGATAATACTGTACTATAGATTCTAACCATATTGTGTCACAAAGTTATATTTGTTAAGCTATAATTGTTCTCTATGTATCGAGAACATGTTTCCATGTTTCACTCTATATGCACAGTTTAGCTTTTTTGCCAACAGTACAGATAACTGCAATTGTCAAAAATGCTGTTTTCTAGTTCATCTGTTATTCTTCAGAAGCTGCAATCAAAAATCCCAGTGTTGAGCTTGTCATGGACTGATTTATATAGCAAAATATAAACCAGCTGATTACCATAAAAACAGAGGGCATGATTAAAAATAGATGCAAGCTTTGATCCTTCATTGTGCATCTCTCAGTAACATGATTCAAATAAAATAATGCTTAAAAAGTCCAAATATTTTTTGGAGTTTAACATGTTGACTGCAGGACCATGTATTACCAGATTTCCTCAGTACAAGTTTATAAATATATTGCAAATAATAATCAAAACTCATATAAAATGTGAAACATATTAGAAAGCAACAGTAACTCTGTCAAAGATGTAAAAAAATCTGTTAATTACTTCTTTATATAAAATTTGCCACTTGAATGAGAGTCCTTGAAGGATGGCACCATGAAGAGTGCAGGCTTATAAGTACATTTGCTGCAAATATATTGCATTTCTCTGCACTGTCCATGGTTTTTATACACAGCAAATTTGATAGCTGTTGACTGTTTACATAAATCCCGGTCAGTGTGAAAAGTAACGCACGTGCATGCGCCTGCTGCCACTCCCCAACTCCTCCCAGAATTACCCCTCTTTGAATATGCAAATCAATATAAATAGCCCTTAAGCTCAGCGTTCTTTGAAAAGGCAATGGCAAAAGCACGGGGGAAAATAGAAGAATTTCCGCAAATACCAAGTGGAGGCAAGGAAAAACGTACTATTTGTTGGTTTAAACAGTGGTATAAACAACAAAAGGAAGTCGATCGAGTGACATAGAGTGTCAGAGAAACAAAAAAGTTCAAGTTCACAAAGTCGCACAGTGCCTGAAATAAAAAAGAAGTTGTCATATATCAAAGTCGGCATGAAAAGGCAAGTCGTAGCCCACCGTCTGAGTGTCATATGGAAGCTTATTAGGGTACAGAGTAAAAGAAAAAAAATAGGTACACAGTGGGAAAAAAGCTTGAAATGTTAACTTTAATCTCGAAATTTCCACTTTAATCACATAGTTTATTTTGTCATTAAAGTAGAACATCATAAACTTCATCTTTAAATCATTTAATTTACTAGTTTCTCAAATACCATCGTAACTAAAGTAGCATGTTAAATGCTTTGTTTTGTATATGTTCTATGTGTGTAAATCACTACATGCTTCTTAAATGGGCTTTCTCTTCCTCCGACAGGACACAGAATCCATTACATTTATGATATTACAGCTCTCTGGATAATTTAAATACTGAAATGTATACTTGATATAATTTTCATGATGACAGGAATTAAAGCATGTTATTAAACATGAGAACACTGTGGCACAGTGATAGTGACAGAGATTGTTCCTGCCTCACGCAAGATGCTTGCTGCGCCGTGCACTACCTTTGATGGAATAATTTATTGCATCGGTACTGTTTCTTTCAAATGTACTAACACCCAATTCCTGTCCTTCCTTTTCTTTCTCCAAGTACCCAATCGCCACACAATCATCTCTGAAATAGACTTTAAGCCATATGTAAGCTTAGAATGCAAATTCTTGAAAACTTTTAAGGAACATTGAAATAACTTCGTAGTACATGTTTAATTATTCTATCCATCTATCCTTCCAGTGTCGCGCCAGCCTCAGCAAGAATACAGCGTGAGGCAGGAACAATTCCTGAACGGGCCGCCTGCTCCTTGCTAGTGCTGCGACACCGTGTCCTCACATGTTTAATAATTAAAAATATAGATTATTTAAATGATGTTAACATTTTATCTGTATAATGTAATAAACATATTTTGCTACATTTCATCTTAAAATTATATCGTCATCATATGTAAATACGCAAAAAGTGGCTCAGGTTGTACAATATTATAACTGTAAGTTTACAGTGAGGTAATTGTACTTATAAGTACAAACAGTTCTACAAGGATCACTTGATGGACTGATTGATTGCATTTATAGGTGAAACTGTTTCTGAACCGCAAGGTCAGTACAGGAAAGGCTCTGAAGCATTTGCCGTATGGGAGCAGTTCAATTAGGCAGCATGACTGAGGCAGTGTGTGCGTGATGCTGTATACCGATAATTCTCTTTCCAGTCAGCCGCTGTAGAGCTGTGATTCCACACTCAGATACAGTGATATAAATACATCCGCTGTGGTAACCCCTAACAGGAGCAGCTGAAAGAAGAAGAAGAAAGTGCAGTGATAGTAACAACGCTAAAGCAGCTATGGTATTTGGAATAGTTTGGCCATTCCGTGGACCATTATATTGTTACAGGTTAATTACAATCAGATGCCTTAAACTAATAAACAATATGCGGTTAATTTCAGTGTATATGGTAAAGCCGTGTCAAGGATGTGGATCTAAAAGAAGAAAGGGAAACCACACTGGAACAAAAGCAGTGTTGTGGCGCTGGGTGCTGCCAGTTTGCAAAACTGAACTTGCCCGGGTTTGAGCTAGCTTGAAAATGTGTGTGGCTTTACGGCAAGTTTAGTTTTTATACATCACGATGTGAGTATGGAAACGGGTGTACAAAACATTTTTGTGTGTATGCACCATTTATACATGAGGCCCCAGCACTTTTATACCTTTTTTGCCATTATATAATTACAGACTGTCTATTTATAGCAATATTTTCTACAAAGTGTGTTCAAAAAAATCTACGACAATCCACTTTTTGGCAGCACTATAGTAGATAACTGAGACGAGGCAGCTTGCTGATATGTGGCTTCTCTCATATGTCACTTTTTAACAGGCTCAATGAAATACTTGTACCTTGTGTTAAAATACAATTTACTAAACATTCACAGAGAAATAACGTTGACTTAGTTAATTATTGAATGCATAATTTGATCTGTGTGTTTACTAAAAAGTGACCGAGCAAATCTGAAACTATTCCTTTAGTTGAGGCAGAACCAAATGTGTGTATCTTCCTTATAAAGCTTGAAGTGACTTAAGAATTTTTTTTGAGGAACTTCATATTGATTCTAAAACTACAGATTATTTCATTTATTTTGAGGGGCTCATAAGATATATTAAAAGAGAAAACAGCACATTCTTAATAGTTATTCATAAACTACCTGACCTATATTCATTGTTAATGTCTGAATTTGGCAGCAATTTGTTTGTCCTAAATATATATTATGATCATGTCATGCTGATATGAGATTGAATATTCACATACATGTGAAAACCAGACAATTTTAGCAAATGTTTACACACATGCTAAACTCAATACATTTTTATCATCCATCCATCCATCCATTTTCCAACCCGCTGAATCCGAACACAGGGTCACGGGAGTCTGCTGGAGCCAATCCCAGCCAACATAGGGCACAAGGCAGGAACCAATCCCGGGCAGGGTGCCAACCCACCGCAGGACACACACAAACACACCCACACACCAAGCACACACTAGGGCCAATTTAGAATCGCCAATCCACCTAACCTGCATGTCTTTTGACTGTGGGAGGAAACCGGAGCGCCCGGAGGAAACCCACGCAGACACGGGGAGAACATGCAAACTCCACGCAGGGAGGACCCGGGAAGCGAACCCAGGTCCCCAGATCTCCCATCCATTTTTATCATATTGTCTAATGCATTATCATAATCATACATTTAATGCTTTAATTCAAAATGTTAACTATCCATCCATCCATCCATTTGCTAACCCGCTGAATCCGAACACAGGGTCACGGGGGTCTGCTGGAGCCAATCCCAGCCAACACAGGGCACAAGGCAGGAAACAATCCTGGGCAGGGTGCCAACCCACCGCAGAAATGTTAACTATTTCTCCAGATTAAATAATCTCTGATTACTGAATACTTCTATTCGATTTGTTCTTAGGTCTCACCAATATGATCACACATTAAAATAAGAACTATGTGACATTTAGACTAACAATTCATATTAAAATTTTTGTGTCTATCATGAGAAACTCAACCGCATTTCTGAAAAATACAAATCAGTGGACATATAATGTGTCTCTGAAAGAGACCTTGTATACAGTAGCACCTCTTAAAACAAAAACGATGATCACACAAAGTAACCAAATTGGAATTCAAAAGCTTGAGTGTACATGGAGAGTAGCAAAGTTAAAAGTATTTTGATCTGTATAAAATAAAAAAGCTCTTTTTTCAGGCAGGCACTTAACACTGTTCAAGACCAGATAAAAACATAAATAACTTTTGTACACTCCATAAAATAATTGTTAATTTGTCAAGCAAAATCCCTATAAATGTTTACAACACAGATTTTATGATTCACAAATTGTAAAATCATCTCTCAACTTTAATATTGCAGTGTCACATCTTAGATGTAACTTCAGTTTCTAAAATGAAATCTACCACAGTACCCATAATTTAGGCACTTTTTACAAAAAAAAAGAAAAAAGAAAACTACTGTAACGATCCATTAATATGCTAATTCTTACCATTATCCATATATCTTTATTGACTGTCAGAGTTCTATAATGTATTAAAGGCAACCAAGGCTTGCATCATGAAGACTGAAACCACAAAATGAAAGTCCCCATAGTCTAACCAAAATGGTGTCCAAAAAAACATTACATAAAGGTCAGTTTCTAAATGAAGGCTCCAATCAAGAAAATCATAACAGAAGTATATTCCTTGTGTTCATAAAAATCAGAAATTACACAAACTCAAAAAAGAAACTCAATGCAATAACAACAGCCCTGTTTACTGAGACCATGCATATCAAACTTGTTAGTGAACTGTTTATGAAATTGAGTAAATAGATTAGACGCATTAATGTCACTCCAATGGACCCAAAAGCTGTCTCCAGGGACAAATCCTTTCCAGTGGACAAGATACTGAAACCACTTTGCCCTGGTGTTGAGATTGTGTCACATGCATATGTGGAGACAGGCATATCGGTCGAGTACTTCAGATGTGCCTTGGAGGTAGCTGTGTGTCACACCTGTAACCATTTACACAGGAGTGTGAAAAAGGAGCCTGCATGGAAGGAGAAGGATGAGAAAGAAAAAATAGAGAGATGAAGAACAGACTGTTGGCCTAAAAGGAAGAGATGGAAAGAACAGAGGTTAAAATGAGAGAAGCAGAGAGAGACAGAGAGAGAGCCCATGTTGAAAAGAGCGAGAGGCAGATGGTTGGGTGTGAGCTTTGGGGCTGCAGGAGATGGAGGCTGAGGAAGGGGTGCTCCTATGTGGTGTCTCCTGAAGACGCCGAGTGATGGAGACAAGTTTGGCTCAGCGCTGCGCCCCACGGTTGCTGCAGGCAGGCAGACTTGATGGTTGACTGTACCTGTTGGCGGGTGTCTCCTCCTCCTGCAGTGTCTGGACTGTATAGG
The DNA here is from genome assembly GCF_900747795.2 of Erpetoichthys calabaricus. Lineage (NCBI taxonomy): Eukaryota > Metazoa > Chordata > Cladistia > Polypteriformes > Polypteridae > Erpetoichthys > Erpetoichthys calabaricus. The sequence continues at coordinate 205,549,337 of NC_041394.2, read as the reverse complement.
AGGAGGAAATATCAGATTTTAGCTGGAAGCATTTGTCCTGGGTATGACGTTAAACTGCATCCGACCCTGCAAGTGGTCCTCCAACTTGCAGGGAAATCATGGGGGTTGGTGGCAGGATTGGCACTCCAACCACCGTAAAAAAACTTCACAATGCTCCGAGACTACAGAAAGAACTCCTTTTTGCTCTCCGCGGGAGTAGCTCTGCTGCAGCACCCCATGAGAAGGCTGCTCGCATCATGAAGGGGATGGGGGAAAGCCCTCGGGAGCCCCATCCCCGGAAGAGTTGAAACCGTTGGAGAGCCAATAGAGTCAGGTCTGTTGGGGATCAGAACTGGTGTGGTGCTGAGGCATCACCCGCTGCACGGCAGCACTCGGGTCCCAATTTGAGGCGGCCCATATGGGTGGGCGCATGGAACGTCTTGTCTCTCCGGTAAGATGATCATCTTTCTCTTCTGTCAGAGGAGCTGCGTAAACTCCGCATTTCAATGGCGGCACTCTCCTAGGTGCGCAGACCGGGGACTGGCCAGATCTCTGTAGGTGGATACACCTTTTATTGTTCTGGTTGCTATGATGGCTGTCATACTCAGGGAGTAGCTGTTGCTGTAGCGGATTGGCTTCTTCTGATGGTGTCCAATGTCACTCCTTTCAACAAGCGTATTATGAGACTCAGATTACGGCACTCTCTGGGTGCCTTGTCTGTTGTCTCAGTGAATGCTCCGACCACGGCGAGTAATGTCTCAGTGAGGGAGACATTTTATTCTCAGCTTCACTCGGTGGTTGATGGGTGCCCACGAGGTGACACTCCTCTGGTCATGGGTGACTTCAATGCAGCCACTGGCACTGTCAGGGCTGGCTATGAGGATTGTATCCGGTCCCCATGGGTCTGGTGACCGTGGTGGAAGTGGCTCCATGTTCCTTGACTTTGCAAAAGGTCAGGGGCTGCAAATCACTGGATCCTGGTTCCAGCGCCCTGAACCACATTGTTGGACTTGGTACTCCAATACTAGTGGTGCGGTGAAGGAGATCGATCACATTCTTGTGGGCAGATGCTGGAGGCTCTAGCAAAACTACAGGGTCTACAGAAGTGCCCAGTTTGTGAATTCTGACCACAGACTTGTTGTTGCTACTCTTAGGATCCGGCTTAGGCCCAGTAGGTTACCACCTACTAGGAAAATGAGCCTGGACTTGGCCAGACTCCAAGACCCAGCTGTTTCTAATGAATTTGCACGCAGTTTGTGTGAGGAACTTTCAGATTTCGGTACAACTGCCGATCCTAATGTGATGTGGGAGACCTTCTGTGACAAGACCCTGAAGGTTGCTGAGGGTTGTGTTGGTGATACCAGTGTTCCCAGAAGGATGTGTTTCATCTCACAGGGCACCCTTGATATCATTGAGAGGAGTCGCAGCGCATGGCTCAATGGCAACTCTGGTCTGTACCGGGAACTGAGAGGGATGGCTGCGAGGGCTCTGAGGGCAAATAAAGAGGCATTTTTTAGAGGAATCTGTGAGCAAGTGACACACCATCTGTGGTCTAGCAACCCACGTCCTGCTTACAGAGGGATCGAAGCATTACGCACATCTGAATGTGTTCCTTGGAGAGTCACAGTCAGGGCAGCTGATGGAACGGTCCATACGGATGACACTGCAGTTGTGACCCACTGGGCTGGCTACTTTGAGCAGTTGTTCAAAGCTGATCCTCCAGGTAGGATGCTGGATATCTCTAGGTCCACAGTTCTTGAAGCTGATTCTCCAATTAGCTGTGAACCACCCAATCTCACTGAGATTGCACAGGTGGTGAACCAGCTGAGGGTGGAAAGGCTGCAGGAATCTGTGGTATCCGGGGTAAACTTCTCCAGGCTGGTGGTAAGACTGTCCTCCTGGTATTGCAAGCAATCTTTGCTTCCATTTGGGAGACTGGCATCATCCCAACTGACTGGAAAACAGGACATGTCGTCCCTATCTGGAAAGGGAAGGGTGATCGCCTAAATTGCAGCAACTACAGGGGAATAATACTGTTCTTGGTGCCGGGTAAGGTCCTTGCTAGGGTCGTCCTCAATAGGATCCATGATCACTTGCTCACCTACCAGCGACCAGAACAGCCTAGTTTTACGCCTAAGAAGTCTACCATCGACCGCGTCCGGGCACTGAGGGTTCTCATGGAGCGCAAACGCGAATATCAGCAGAGTTTCTTTGCAGCCATTGTCAATTTTTGCAAAGCGTTCGACTCAGTTGATTGAGCTGCCCTGTGGGACATCCTGAGGATTCGCGGGATCCCTTCGAGGTTGCTGAATATCATGGCCGGCACGTACACTGGTACTGTGAGTGCTGTCCAGAGTGGAGTCAGGACCTCTGCGTTTTTCCCATTTGATTCTGGGGTTCGTCAGGGGAGTGATCTTGCTCCTACTCTGTTCAATGCTTGTATGAACTGGGTGTTGGGCAAGGTCGTTGGGTCCAGCATATGTGGGGCATCTGTTGGTGAAGAAAGGTTCATGGATCTTGACTTTGCTGACGATGCTGTGATCTTCGTGGAGTCAATGGAGGCTATGATCAGAGCGCTCGAGAGATTGAGCGAGGAGTCTGAGTGTCTGGGCTTGTGAGTGTCCTGAATAAAAACCAAGATCCAGGCCTTTAATGACCTCTTGGGCACAGCCATCAGCAGTGTGTCTGTTTGAGGAGAGAGTGTTGACCTTTTCGAGAGGTTTACTTACCTTGGCAGTGACATTGTGACATGTCTCTGGTGACTCTTCCTATGAAGTCAGTAGATGGATTGGGAGAGCATGGGGGCCATGAGGTTGCTGGAAAGGTGTTTGGCACTCCTGATATATATGCAAAAGGACGAAGGTCCAAGTCTTTAGAGTCCTGGTGCTTCCTGTCTTGCTATATGGTTGCGAGACATGGACACTATCCAGTGACCTGAGACGAAGACTGGACTCCTTTGGTACTGTGTCTCTCCGGAAAATCCTTGGGTACCGTTGGTTTGACTTTGTGTCGAATGAGCGTTTGCTCATGGAGTCTCGAATGAGGTACATTACCTGCATTGTGAAGGAGCGTCACTTACGGCACTACAGCCCTGTGGTGCGTTTCCCCCAAGGGTGATCCAGCTCATAAGATCCTCATTGTTGGGGACCCGAGTGGCTGGACCAGACCAAGGGGTCGCCCACGTAACACCTGGCTGCGGCAGATAGAGGGTTATTTCTGGAGGATGGGACTGGACTGCGTGTCTGCCTGGGGGGTTGCAAACCGGGATCCCGAGTTGTTTCATTGTGTAGTGAGTGTGGCAACACACTGTACCAGTGCATGCTCCCCAACTTGACTTGAACTTGACTTGCATTGGTGCCCATTGTTTTTAATAAACTGTTTCTGTTTTTTAACTTCATTGTATTTTTTTTTCGATGATTTGTTTGGATGGTTTTTACTCATCACTTTCACTGGTGACTTTTTGTGGATTATTTATTCAACAAAGATTAGAAGCACTGCACTTTGGAATATTGTTTGTTTGATTGTTTTTAAATAAAAGCAGTATGTCACTTTTGCACCTACCCCTTGGGTAGATGTATGTGTCCTCATTTTCCCAGCTCATCTAGGTAATGACTATCAACAATTCGGGTTCAAGGGACCCTCAATTAGAATAAGGATCATGGAGCTGACCCGAAATGTCACACCTATCTACTTATTTGATCTTGCCAATAAATGGAAACCTAAGTGTATGTTTGGTCTATTAAAGATTACAAGAATAAATAACACAGCAGTGGGTATTTGAACTTTAACTACAAGACCCCCAAACTGTAGAAAGATCTTCCTGCTTCTTTAAGAGCCCCACTGATCTGAACATTTAAATAAGGACAGATGACCCATCACTTTGATCTAGCATGCCTTGATTAGAGTTGCTGATTAGCAATTGATGTTTCCAGTTTTTTCCTTCTCAGTGTTTTGTTTTGATCCTTGGTGCCACTGTCACATTGCCAGTTTTATAACTTCTCCACATTGGAAGTGACACAAAGGTAGCCTTGAAATTCAAGAATGCAGTGATTTCATCTTCTTATATGATTGTGTCTAGAATATGCCCAGTAGGATGTTTGCAGAATCATCACTTTGTTTGACTTTCTGTACATTAAAAATGACCCTTAATCTACCACATAGAAATTATTTTTCAGTTATTTCAATATTTCAGTTATAATGATCTTGACTTATAGTGTAGTGATTTTAAGTAAATTAGATTGAAATTTGCTGTTTTACTTTATATTTAACATAATTTGTTTGTTTATGAATGGAAATGATGTATGGTTTATAGCATTATAGCTGGGAACTTGAGTAAGCCAGCACTTAGTGAAGACAACAACACAAAAATAAATTGAATTGAAGTGAGTTGAATTGAATAACTAGAAACTTGCACTGTGGATTCCTGGCAACCACCCTGGACATCATCAGTCATGCTCCATTAAACAATGAATCACATATTCTCTGCTGTGCCAGTTATAAACTATGCAAGGCAATCACTGTTTTGTACAGTTTAATAAGTTTTGAATAATATTATTCCCTGCTATCTACAGTTGTGCAATACAAAGAGTAAATGAGTTTAGATTTACAAGGAGAGTTACAGTTTTACTCAAATATAGATTGATTCTCAGTACACGTCAGGCCCTATTTTAAGAAAATGGACTAACCCATGTCCATAAGAAAGTATCAAATGGTATGATTTAGTTGGAATTACTTGGTTTTGAAATAACTCATCATAATGCAATTAGTAAACTGAATGCTTGAAGCAGTAAATCACAGTTATAGTAGCCCTGAGCTTATGGTATGATTAAGGAGTAATGATTCAAAGCAAGAAGAACATTCATAATTTAAACATAATTTACAAAGCGCACCTTGTGGAAAGCAGGATTTTTTTTCTCCCAAAAGAAGCCTACATCATTTAGTTAAAAGAGAAAGTTGTAATCTTTTCACAAGTGTAATTAGTGGGACATTAGTAAACTTCTCCTTCACAAAATATTTGTTATATGGTAGTGACAAATGGGTGGTGGGGGGGGGGTAAGAGCATACTGTATTTTCCCTATAGAAACTGGAATGCAGTGCTAAAGGTCAAACACATTTTAAACTTCTCAATTTCTTTATATAACCATTTATCAATAAATATATAATTGGTATCCAGGCATTACATTTATTTTTGCCAATATAAATGTTGTGAATAAAGTAATTTTATAAGGTGTCTGCTTAAGGCAAGAATGAAAGAAAATACATTTCAGACACATTCATTTTTACCTTTATTTTTACTTTTAAAATGACAAAAGTCATTTTGGGTATGTAGAAGAAGAATGTTCTCCTCAGCACCATGTATTTGTGTGTTTAGTAAATTAGAATTTTTATAATAACTATTTTGTAACTTGCCAGTGAGAGACGCTTTGGCTTATGAACTAACAAAAATATATTATTCCAGGGTTCAGGAGAAATAGTGTCCACATGAATAAAATGTAAGCTGTTTCTTGTTTTTCCCTTTCTCAGAGTGAATGTTTCAGGGACAAGGTCACAAGGCTGCAGAACTGCACATGTAGTTTATGCAAAGGCGTCTCTCCTGTGCTTAGCTTCCAAAACACAGATAATGCTTAGCTCAACAGACATATTGTTTAACTTTACTGGTTTGATAAGGATGTTCTTTCTGTCTTATTAATCATGAGATGCTGAAGTATAAAAAACCCCTCCTGGCTTTTGATCAGGGTTCAATTGAGCTTTGCGGCAATAAGTTATACTCTTTTGAATCTCTACTTACTGCGACTCCGAATGAATAAATAAAGTGAATTGAGAAAATATTATCTGTCTGCTTTCCAGTGTGCCTTTTTCGTCCACAGTTTTTGGCGCCCGAACGTGGGGCAGGAGACGGGCAGACGACTCCCTGGGCGGGTTCGTCCAAGTGGACCGATTTCCGCGGATCGAGGACCAGCTCCGGTAAAAGTTAGGACTGGCCAACCTCGGGCGTTTTCCTGCGTGGGGAGTCGCTGACCTCCTCCTGACCGAAACGAAAAGCAACTGGATGGGATTTTTCCAGGCAGGCAGAAGGAGTCGTGGTGAGTAGATTCGGGGGATTCCCGTTGGTTTGACTGGTGTGCTGGAAGAAATAGAAGTATACGGGGAAAAGAAAAAAGAAAATAATAATAAAAGAGAATAAAAAATAAAAGCATGCTGAAAGAATAGAGAATCATACCGTATCGACCTAGAAGGGTTTTAGGGATTCATAGAGAGTGACGGCACAGTGTGAATGCTAGTAAGTCATCCCTTAAGAATTCGAGTAGAAAGGACCGAGTGGCACGTTCCTATATTAAGAGGAATAGGGGTGAAAGGGGCAGTTAGAGTACGTGTGAAATTTGGAAGAGGGGAGGTTGATTTCCACTTGTCGACTGGTTGATTCCGGGGACGACAAGTGGGACGAGAAATAATCGGGGATTGAGTTGCTCTCTGTTGAAGGCCTGCCGCTTACTATGGGAAATTATAATGGCACGCCAGTCAAACAGGTCCCCCAGGGTCCTCAAAACCTAATGTTAGAAGGATTATTTTCAGAGAATCACCAGGCTCCTAGTACACCGTCGGGATTGAAAGCGGGTCCCCTAAACAGTTAATAGAGAAGCAGACTGGGTTGGATTTTAAAAGGCATGTAAGAAGTGGAATAAGCAGAGGCGTAACAACCTGCTGGCTGCTGAAGTCAAAACACAAAAAAGACAAGGAAGAATTATTGCTAGCGTTGCAGAAAATGAAGATAGAGACAGCGCCCAAGCCTGAAAGTAAAAGAAAGCAGACCGAAAAGAAAGACCCCCTATACCCCGTAATCTGTCCACCTCCTCCTTACCAAAACTCCCCCGCTTCCACCTCCTGCACCCTCTTCTCCAACAACACCCCTGTTAACAGACAAACCGTCTGGAGCAGGTTTTTACGATGAACAATATCATTATGACCCGTCCTGACATATTGACCCTGAGGAAGATAATTCAGATCATTCACAAGATGCTACTGGATTGTAATGGCAGAAATTAAAAGAGTCATCAGTCTCCCAGCGCACGAGCAGTCCGTGGACTGCAATTTGTGGAGCTGTTACAGCAGCTGGATAACATGTATGAAACAAATGTTGCAGAGTGGACACAGGTGCTCCGTCGACAGCTGAGCACCACATGGGCAACTGTAAATCACGGTGATCATACCGGTGTCCCTTGGCATTGGAATGAAGGTCCTTTCCTCGCCCAGTGAGAGTCTTTGAAAGGAGCCCTGGCAGAAAAATATTTTTAAAAAAAAGGCACAAACTGGTCACTAATTTCAGCCGGCTCACCGATTGCAAGATCTGATGGCTAATCACTCTGGGCTAGACAATACAAACGATAGAACTCGTGCTGCAGTGCCTCCTTTCATCTCGAGACTGAGAAGTGCCATTCAAAGCAAAGTCTGCACGTCCTGCAAAAAGGCTGGAAGACCGCAACGTTCGAGGAAGACAAGCGTCATGCAGAGCATGCTGACAGACAGACTAAATTAAAAGAGTCAGACACACAGACCAAACTTTTGGCTGCACAAATAAATTATTATACTGGAAGAACTGACCTGGCTAGGGGGAGAGGACGTGGAAAATTCTTTGGAGGTCGAGGGCGAGGGCACAGAAGAGGACGCGGGTTCCATTTATCAAACCCTAATAATCCTTTTGCTCAGATGCCTAACCCTTCGGAGCAGACGCCAGCGTCATATGCCTGCCGCTGCTGCGGTGAACTTGGACATTTTAGACGCAACTGCACACACAAGCGCCTCCGTCACCCCCTCTCCCTGAGCCTAATGACATTCCTTGGTCCTAAGAATTATCAGGGACCCCAGCCACTTTTTCCAGTTTCCTTTGCTTACTCGTCATGCTGAAACTGATCTTTTATTGACTTTAATGGCAAAGAAACTGCCTTTGAAATGGACACAGGAGCCATGCGCTGAAGGAGGTTCCTGTGCAATTACAGCTCAGCATTAACAGTTTCATTATTGACTCGTTGCTTTCTGTTAAATCATTTGTGCCCTGTGAAACTGCTGGGATGGGATCTTATGACTTAATTGTCAGTCTCAATTTTGTTTACCTGACAAAGGATTTTTGCTGCTCCATTCCTAAGCTCCTGTGCCACACTTCACAGCCCAAGCCCTCTTTTACAGCCTGGACCCTGAACATCTCCCTGCACACCTTCCTCTTGAAAGCCCTTCATTCTTTCCCCTCATGCCTATTTTCCTCACTTTCAAGTCCCGGACACCCTGCCTTGTACTGCCCAGTATTTCCCTACTGAAGTGGACACACCTTGGTTAGCATCTTTTCTTTCCTCCAGCACATGCCCTGAAACTTTGCACATTCCATGTATTTTTGTTGTCTACTAAAAGCAGTTGCTTCAGTGCACCTCACATATTCACAAAGCGTTTTCTATTTAGGAGATTCGGTTCCCCATGTTTCCTTAGCACTGTGGTCCCAAGGGAAAAATTGATTATGGAAGGATAGCACACTGAGCCACTGGTGATTTTCTCAAAATCTTCCTTCCGCCCGTACCATGTCCAGGATCCTCTGTCTCCAGAGGCAGAGGCTGGCATCGCCGCCGTACATTCTGATCTCGTGAGGCGAGGAGCAATTATTCCAATTACATACTTTCCAGTCAACTCCCCCATTTTTTCCTGTAAAAAAGGCTGACGGGTCCTATGACAAGTTAACTCTGCGTTTTTTTTCCTAGAACACCTATTGTTCCTAATCCTTCCACTATTCTTTCCACGATGCCCCCGTCCGACCGGTACTTCTCTGTTCTTGACCTTGCTAACGCTTTCTTTTCCATTTCCCGTGCACCCTGATTCTCAATTCTGGTTTGCTTTTACCTTTCAAAACCGCCGATGGACCTGGACCGTCATGCCTCAGGGATATACTGAAGCCCCTTGTGTTTATGGTTTTGGCCAGAAAAAGATAATAAATTGATACAGTATATAGATAAGAAAAAAGAAAAGAAAAATAAATAAACAACAAGTGCACATGATACTCAGAAAATTGCTATTCTTTTTAGGTGAAAATGGCCATAAAAAAGTGTTGAAGAAAAAAAAAAAAAAAAAAAACTGCAGTTACTTCAAGCTATCGTTAAATATTTAGGTCATGACATTTCTTGCGATACAAGAGCTCTCTCTAACGGCCGTTTAACCATCATTCAAAACCTTCCAAGACCGGTCACAAAACAACAGGTTAAGTCAGCATATTTCTCTGTGGCTGCATAGCTTTTGGTGGGAATGTTTTCTTGTTGTGGAGTTGTGCTGTGTGTTTCCCGAGATGGATTATTTTTGTTTGCAGTTGGCATTTGGGTCGCCACGGAAATTAGTGTTTCCTTGTTGTCGCTGACCCGGTTCCGCCTCAGACTTTTCCATGATCTGGAGGCTAGCATGTATGGCACCATGGTAGGATGAATTCCTTATTTAAAAGTAGTACCAGCTTGCGGCCTGAGAAGTTGTTTGATTGTAAGTTTTTCAGGAGGAGCACAGCCTTTACAAAATCTAGCTAACACTGCGATCTGTCTGCATGTAGTGATATAGCAGGCTGACAAGGCTCTATGTGATTAAAAAAAAGAAATAAATCAATAAATAAATAATAATAAAAATGCATTACTCTCACTGACCATATTCTCGTCCATTCACTGTGTTCGTGGACGAAAAAGGGGGGATTAATGAATGCAGTTTTAACGCAACCACATACAGACAAACAAAGTGCTCATGAGCCCCCTAACAGTAAAGGTACCTCACACCGTTCGTTCTATTTTAGTAGAGGATTTAAGACCAGCGCTGGCAAACCGATCCAACATCAAAAACTTATTGAATCCCTCTTAATAGCTATAACTAAACCATCAAAGTTAGCGATCGTTAAATGTCAAGCTCACATAGGAAAACAAGATCCTGTCAGCAAAGGAAACGAATTAGCTGATCACTTTGCTAAACAGGCTGCATATAATAACACACCAATTTCTTTATTCCAACAGAGAAATAACCAGGACCCCGATAATCAACTTGTTTCTTTACAGAGTGCAGCCACGGACAGAGAAAAAAAAAAAAAAAAAAAAATGGTCCAAAGAATGGTCCCTCTCTGATGGAGTCTGGACCCATAGGCAAACTAACAAACCTTTCCTCCCAAAGGCTTCTTTCCCAGGTATGGCAAAAATCGCTCATGGTCTAGACTATGCTGGAAGGGACGCCATAATTCAGGATGTTGAAAAACACTGGGAAGCTGCAGGCTTTTCTACATATGCAGAGCAGTTCTGCAAACGCTGTGCATTATGTCAAAAGTCTAATGTAGGAAAGGGCAATCAGGTAAGTCCAGGTAAGTCCCGCCGTTACACCTAATCCAATGGGTCCGTTTGAACACCTCCAAATGGATTTCATTGAACTAACTCCGTCTAAAGCTTACCGTTATTGTCTAGTAATTGTTGATGTGTTCTCCCAATGGGTAGAATTTTTTTTTTCCTTCTAAACACGCTGATGCTAAAACTGTAGCCAAAGCTTTAATCAAAGAAATTATTCCTAGGTGGGGCATACCACAGAAACTGCAAATTGATAATGACACCCTAAAATCTAAATTAGCAAAAATCTGTGAGCAGACAAATTTATCCTGGCCAGACACTTTGCCTCTGGCCTTAATGAGATTGAGGGCAAGAACACACCGGCAATTAGGACTGTCGCCGTTTGAAATTCTGACCAGACACCCATGCCTGTGGGCATGGTTATGTGAAATGTTAACCTGCATACTGTGGACAATGATCTTCTCTCTTGTCTTACAGGTCTCCGAGCTTCTCTGAAAGAAGTCCACGAGCAGGTTAACCAGGCCTGGAGGACTAATCTTCCATCTAAAGACACGCCGATTCCCTTAGGCACTTGGATCCTCGTCCATGACACTCGGAGGAAACATTGGCATCAGCCGAGGTGGAGAGGACCATTCCAAGTTCTTCTATCCACACCACATGCAGTGAAAATGGAAGGATTGCCCGCCTGGATTCACGCCTCACATTGCAAGAGATGGCACCCTTGATTGCTGTGCTACTATGCTTTCTTTTCCCTTGTCTACTGCCCTGGTCACCTTGACTTTCCTGTTAGGAATCACCACATCAGTACAGGTTGATTTCTGCTCTATTATCAACTGTGGGACTGGTCGACAAGCCCAGTGGACCTGGTCTGACAAATACGTGTGTATGACTGTTTCAAGGTATTATTGGGGAAGTAACTGCGACACCTGGCAATGGGTTTTTGCTAACACTGGAACTGAGGACTGGGGTTCTCAACCTTTTGAGGCCCAAAAATACGGTTTGAAAAATCGATTTTCTATCATAAAAGGACATGCTTCTCATAAATGTGTTGACAACCATTGTAACCCCTTGATCATCATTTTGAAGAACTCCTCTTTACATGACTCAGGAACCTATATATTAGGGGCATATGTATCTGGAACAGACCCTTTAGGGAGATTTCTAATTAAGATTGACAATCCTGTTACTAACACCTCATTCTCCTGCACACACACCTGTCTCCCCAACTTCTGGTTCAGACTTTTCTCCTGTTAAGATTATGAATATTTCCACCCTTTCATCCACTTTTTCAATTGAAACTGGCTATGGCGATCAGAATCGTTGGTTACAGTGGGTATTATATTCGGCTAAGCAAGTAAATCAATCTGATTGCTACGCCTGTGCTACGGCCAGGCCACATTTGGCTACCGTCCCTTTCCCTCTTTCTAATATTTACCCTGTTGGTCTTCCTTGTCTCCTTGCCCTTTTTACCTCTCCGTCCACACCAAAAGACTCTAACTGCATTACACTTTCTCTCCTCTTTCCCCCCCCCACTCCTCATATGACTCCCCCGATGTTCCAGTCTCATGAAGGCAATTATACCTGCTTCTCTAGTAATTATAGTTCCCCCTTCCGAGGTACTAATGTTGGTCATATCCCTTCTTCCTTCTGTTCCCAGACTTTCCAGGTTAACTCCACCTCATTTAATTCTACATTATCACTTTTCCTGTTGACACAGTCCACTCCGCGTGCTGATATTTGGTGGATGTGCAGTACATTAAAATTACTTGATATTCTTCCACCTGTTTGGACTGGCACATGCACATTAACCCAACTTGTTATGCCATTCCACCTCCTCCCTTTGAATTCTCCTCGCATGTCGTCCAGCTCTGGCCGACGTCGTCGACCCCGCTCTGCTGACCCCTCCACATTCTCTCTTCACGGCCCTGGCGTTTACTTTGATTCCATTGGTGTCCCTTACGGAGTCCCTGATAAATTTCAAGCGCGAGATCAAGTTGCTGCCGGATTTGAGTCTATTTTCCCCCAAATTACAATAAATAAAAATGTAGATTGGATTAATTACTTATATTACAACCAACAGCGTTTCCTGAATTTTACTAAAGAGGCTGTTGAAGGGATACATGAACAGCTTGATAGAACATCTCTTATGACTTGGCAAAATTGATTAGCATTAGATATGCTCCTTGCTGAAAAGGGGGGTGTATGTGCTCTGTTTGGTGATGCGTGCTGCACTTACATCCCTAATAATATGGCTCCCGATGGATCAATCACCGTGCTTTGCCAGGTTTAACTGCCCTTTCAAATAAATTAGCTACCACTTCTGGCATTTCTAGCCCCTGGGGCTGATGGCTCAGGTCAGTTTTTATTTCACTGGCCGTTGCTTTTATCATTCTGTTACTTGTGGCCTGCTGTATAGTCCCCCTAATTAGATATATTGTGTCCCAGTATTTCACTGCCTCCGTGGCCAAGGCTTATATGTTACACGAAGAATGCATGCTTCCCATTTCTTCCTCCTTTCCTTCCACTCCTTCCCCTTCTCCTACTCTCTCCCTTGTTACTCCTATGTCACCCATATTTTTGTTGGTTCAAAAAAGGGGGGAATGTAGAAGAAGAATGTTCTCCTCAGCACCATGTATTTGTGTGTTTAGTAAATTAGAATTTTTATAATAACTATTTTGTAACTTGCCAGTGAGAGACGCTTTGGCTTATGAACTAACAAAAATATATTATTCCAGGGTTCAGGAGAAATAGTGTCCACATGAATAAAATGTAAGCTGTTTCTTGTTTTTCCCTTTCTCAGAGTGAATGTTTCAGGGACAAGGTCACAAGGCTGCAGAACTGCACATGTAGTTTATGCAAAGGCGTCTCTCCTGTGCTTAGCTTCCAAAACACAGATAATGCTTAGCTCAACAGACATATTGTTTAACTTTACTGGTTTGATAAGGATGTTCTTTCTGTCTTATTAATCATGAGATGCTGAAGTATAAAAAACCCCTCCTGGCTTTTGATCAGGGTTCAATTGAGCTTTGCGGCAATAAGTTATACTCTTTTGAATCTCTACTTACTGCGACTCCGAATGAATAAATAAAGTGAATTGAGAAAATATTATCTGTCTGCTTTCCAGTGTGCCTTTTTCGTCCACAGGTATCACTAGTTTAAAGTATTTGTTCATCCCTTTTGGAAACCAATTTAGTCTATTATAGAGTTATAAGGTCCTGGTGTCACAACTTACATAGCAACCAGAACAAAAATAAACAGTTGTTGAAGGCACAAAACATACTGATAGTAGTAGTAGTAGTAGTCATAATATTATCATATATACAGAGTACACTAACATTCTTATCATGTATAATAAACAAGAACCTACTAAAATACATAAATCAGTTTTATTTCACAGATAAAAAATTGGCTTACATGATATAGTCCTTACTCCTGTTTTAGTAAAGAAGAAGTTGGTACAAGATGTTCTCCTGCTCTGTATTTCTTTCCATCCTGATCATTTTTGTTGATAACCACATACTTTTGTTAATAAATATAAGAAGGTTTTCTGAAAATGTGGAAACCTGGAGTTACATATGACAGACAAAAAGGTGGATGAAGTAGCTTTTTAGTGAAAGTAACAATTCAGAAGAATACAACTAAGTTTGTGTAGATATGTTTTAAACATTTCGGTAAGCTTGTTCATTAAGTAGGTGACATGTTATGGGCTTAAAATAACACATTTGGATTCGTAAAAGCTAAAATTGTGTTGAATTGGGTATTAGAGGGGTGGCATGGTAGCGCAGTGGTAGCTCTGCTGCCTTGCAGTAAGGAGACCTCGGTTCGCTTCCCAGGTCCTCCCTGCGTGGAGTTTGTATGTTCTCCCCGTGTCTGCGTGGGTTTCCTCCGGGTGCTCTGGATTCCTCCCATAGTCCAAAGACATGCAGGTTAGGTGGACTGGCGATTCTAAATTGTCACTAGTGTGTGCTTGGTGTGTGGGTGTGTGTGCGCCCTGCGGTGGTCTGGTGCCCTGCCTGGGGTTTGTTCCTGCCTTGTGCCCAGTGTTGGCTGGGATTGGCTCCAGTAGACCCATGTGACCCTGTGTTAGGATATAGCGGTTGGACAATGACTTAATGACTGACTGGGTAATATAGGTTGGCATCCTTGAAACTACCCACATTATCTGAGACACACAGATGAGCATGGATACCCAGAGAGAAGCGTGGAGCCTCATCACAAGTTCCTCTCAGGCTGTGCTAGTTACATATACCCTTCCCAGTCCTTTGAGCTGTATAACTTGTGCTATGTGATCTTCTTTATTAAGAGGAAGACATAAAAGAAAGCTGCACATGGTACTAGACTAGAAACCCTAATAATTCATAACTAGCCAACCCGGCGGCGTAGCATATGCCACATAATTATTTATTGATGGGTGAACACTTCCTGAAAGACACAGTTGTCCAAATGGGGTGGGTTTAAGGATACGACTGTAATTGAATGAAAAGATGGAACTCTGGAGATAGCGTGTAAAAGTAAAAGGCAAATTTGAATCTGGTGGGGTCAGGGATTCTCTCTCTCTCGCGCCTGTGTGTGTGTGTGTGTGTGTCTCTCTCTTTCTCTCTCGCGCCTGTGTGTGTGTGCGTGTGTCTCTCTCTCGCGCGCGCCTGTGTGTGTGTCTCTCTCTGTCTCTCTCTCTCTCTCGCGCGCGCGCCTGTGTGCTGCAAGTGAATGAAAAGATGGAACTCTGGAGAGAGCAACATACAATTGTCCGTGACTGAAAACTGGTTTTGGCAGATACAGGCATATCTTTTTGAAAGTTTGTCCCTGCACCTTATTAATTGTCATTGCAAAGGCCAATCTAACAGGAAATTGTCTGCGTGTAAAAGTAAAAGGCAAATTTGAATCTGATGGGGTCAGGGAAATCTGGGGAATAAGGACAGTTTGTGAGGTAGCAGCTGCGATTGTTTTACACTCCAGTACATTGCGGTGAATGCTGAGAACAGTCAGTCTAGTGCCTTTACAGAGACTTCTTGCTGGCATGAGGTTTCTGAGAAGAATGACGACTGAACCAATTTTAAGTTTGACTTTATGTGGAGGCATGCCAGTGGGAGTAATGGCTGCCTGGCGTGTCATGGGAGTAACGCCACCGGATCGCCAGTCGGTGTCGTTTATGGTCGGAACTACGACAGTATGTGATCTTCTTCGAACCTCCGACTTTCGTTCTTGATTAATGAAAACATTCTTGGCAAATGCTTTCGCTCTCGTGCGAGTTGTTGGCTCTGTAGTGCGTGTGCCATGGTCGGCTGCTTAGTGAATTGTTGGTGGGCGGGGCTCGGTCTTGCATGTGTCTTGCTTGTCATG
Source organism: Erpetoichthys calabaricus (assembly GCF_900747795.2). Taxonomy (NCBI): domain Eukaryota; kingdom Metazoa; phylum Chordata; class Cladistia; order Polypteriformes; family Polypteridae; genus Erpetoichthys; species Erpetoichthys calabaricus. The sequence goes on along the minus strand of NC_041394.2, from coordinate 205,533,681 downwards.
GACTTAGTGAATTATATATATAGATAGTTCATGACCATCTTGAACAGCACAGAAAAGTTGACACAAATTGGTTTTTAAGTGAAAGAGGTCTAAGATTTCATCAAAAAGGTAGAAGACAAGGCTGAGTCTGCAACAGTAAGGCTGAGATTGATAACCAAAATTCATGAGACAAAACTAAATTTGAAATTGTTGATGAATCAAAGTCAAAACTAGAAACTTCATAAAAACCAGAATTGCACAACACTAGTTTATTTTGGTGACACTTTTCTATTTATACAGAGCTTGAACCTCTGTTGAACCACACGTAATGCCAGACACAACCTAAGTGATTAGCAACATGCAGTGACTAAATGACTACTTCAAAACAAACCCATATGATTCAATAAACAACATAACACACAAATTAAAGTTTATTTCTTGAATGATTCCAAACAAAGCCCTCCTATGTCATGGGTACTAGGTCCACCTAGTATGCACAGAGAACGTTTCAGATTAAACTAAACAAGTAAATTACTGTAGGGTCTCAGACATCTTTACCTAGAACCTAACAACATTCTTCAGGCTCATATCCCAGTCAATGAATCAAATAATGCATTCAACAGCCAAAGTGAAGTGAATTAATGATTTTCAGAATCCCCATCTAAAATAACAAGAGCAGGTGTACCAGATGGATTTGACTATGGACTAGAGAAAACAGCTTTTAAATATGAGACACCGCAGACAGAATGAAATTAATAATATTTTTGAAGAGCAAACTTGTTTCAAGGCCAAACTCTTTCAATAATTTTATATGGGCATATTTATCTAACAGTGTACTTCTAGGATGGAACTCTCAAATGTAGAGTGCCATCATCTTTTGACCTACTTGATACCTGAGCAGATCATTATGTCACCAATGAGTGAACCTCTCTATGGAGAGGATGGTTTCCTTAAGATCCTCTTGATCATTAGCCTAATTCATTTAAAAGTTTTCCAAATAATCGAATATACTAGATATTGTCAAAGAGATCATAACATTATAGAATGTTTATGACCATACTCAAACTAACAAGAGAAAGACCAGCAATACGAGATCTTCTTTAATGGTAGTTTAGTATTATTTGCATTTTTATTTATTTTTAAATTTTTGTACAAGAATTCAAGTTTATTGTTTTTTTCTTATTTTAGCTTGATTTAAAAAGGTTTATTTTCATTACTTTTTATTATTTATGCACCACACAGAGTATTGTCACATGACCTTTCCATCGCACTTCTAATGGCACTTTTAGTAATGCTATAAATAAGGTGGCAGTCACTAGGGCTGGATTAAGACCTTTAGAGGCCCTAAGCACTTAAAAGATTTTGGTGCCCCCATATATATCTAATTCAAAATATAAACAATAATAAACCGTAAAATTAAATTTTATTTTTTGAAATGAAACAAAACTTAGAGTAAGGTGGAAAATTCTGTTTATTTTTGTATACTTTGTCCTCACAGGTGGCGCAGTGGTAGTGCTGCTGCTTTGCAGTAAGGAGACTGTGGAAGATTGTGGGTTTGCTTCCCGGTTCCTCCCTGTGTGGATAGCGCTTTGAGTACTGAGAAAAGTGCTATATAAATGTAATGAATTATTATTATTACTTTCACTTTATATTTGTCGTACTTCACCACCTCAAAGGTTGGTGGACTGCAAAGCACACACCAGCCTGCGCATTATCCTTGCTCCTTACTGCAGCAGACCAGAAACAATCCTGCTTTCCATGAAGACAGTCCCCTCACTGTACATTGTACCTTTCTCAATCCTCTCACTTACTCACTTCTCATGCCTTCTTTTCTCTCTGCATTCAGATCATTAATTCTGATCTATAGTATCCATTTAGCTCTTAGCAGCTTATTCATTAATATTAATTAATAATAATATTCATAATGCCACAAATAAAGTGTTCATGAATTGTTGATACCACAGCTTCCAGCTGTGTAAACCCAGATGTTCAAGTTAAACATTTTCTAATACTAGTGTTTTTGACATTGAAAATATTTTGATTGAATTTGATAATAATGAAGTTAATACCTTGATACAGCATGTCAACACCAATGACATTTGTTTTCAGCAATCAGATGTATTCAAGAAGTGCTTTATGTATGTTCTGTTGAAGGACTAAAAGGCAGAAAAAAATACTGAAATGGATTCAAAGGTAAGGAGAAAATAACCATAATCAAATAATTATGTTAAGTTCAGCACTGGGAGATTGAAAGTAAAATAATAGTAGAGCTCAAAACATAATCTTAATGCTAAAGTCAAAAACATGGGAAAGCCCGACTCCCTAAAATCCAATTATATAGATTATTTAATCCAAAATATTGGAAATCAAATGGTCAGTCAGTCAGTCATTTCCTAACCCACTTAGTCCTGAACAGGGTCATGGGGGATGCTGGACCCTATCCCGGCTAGCATAGGGCACAAGGCAGGAACAAAGCCAGGACAGGGTGCCAGTCCATCACAGGGCAAACACACACACACACACACACACACGCACACACGCACACACATGCACACACACACGCACACACACACACACAAGGATCAGTTTAGGATTGCCAGTTCACCTAACCTGCATGTCTTTGGACTGTGGGAGGAAACTGGAGCACCTGGTAATTCTGTGAATAGTAAGGCAATACATTTAATTTAAAAGGCTTGGATTTTAATTTAAACTCAATCCACCAAAAATTTAAGTGTCACCTTTGATATGAATTTAAACTTCAGTCATTACATTCTTTTTTGTAAAACCCGCTTTATGCAACATAAAAAATAATTGCAAAATTTTTAATTTTCTTAAACTGTAGGATCTTGAAATACTAATGAATTAATATGTTCCAGTTAACTGTTGTAATGCTTTATGGTGAGGCATTTCAAATGATTGACTCCACTCTAATCAAAACACAACAGCCAGGATCATCACTAGGACTAACATGTATGACCATATCACTCCAATTATATGTAATCGCTAGCTTCTGTTTAAGTTTAGAGCTGCTTTTAAATGTATCTTTCTACACACAAGGTCACATAAAGCTATCCATCCCTTGCCTGAAATTACAGATCACAAGATCTAAATCTCCTTAAAATTCCAAGAATAAAAATACTAGCACAGGAGGCAGAGACTTTAGTTTTATCCCTCAAAACTCAGTAATGATTTATCTACCAATATCAGAGATACCACATTGCTCTGAGCATTTAAGACCTAATATACTGTATATTGTTTCAGCATGGCATACTCTTGTTAACTCTTTGAGGGCTGAATATTTATTTCAAAAAACATAGTTTCTGAAAAGCAATGGTTTCACATAGAAATCAACATAAAACGTCTGTTGCTGCATGCTGTGGCTGCCAGTTTGCCAAGAATGTGTGGCAGGCTTGCTGCCAGGCTGTCTTTGTGTGGCTGGGACAAATTTGCAGTGCATTGCAATCTGGTTTCTACCTGTTATCATTGTCCTCCCTGGCAGTCCTCCCTGACGAACATTGTCAGTACAACGATTAGCTGGGGAGCAATCAGCTAAAGCTGGAACCTCACACTTGTTTTCAATCACTTGTATCAAAATCAGAGTCTGACAAGTGTCAGCCCAGTTCAGAGATAAAAGGCAAAATGTCGTCCACGGAGTATTTTGCTTTACCCATTTGCTTTGATCTCTCGCCAAATGTCAGTGCCATTTTTGCCATTGTTTGCGCCTTGCTACTCACGCAAGCACAGGAAATCTCTGTCAAACCAATGAATCTGACCTTCCTTCTAGCAACAAGAGTCCAACTAAAACATAACGGTTGGTTTTGTCAGTTTACAGTTGACACCCTCGTCAACTCCTCCTTTTGATAAAAGTCGACATCAGCACTGAAAGAGTTAAAGTTGCTTCTGAGGATATTTCAAATACTTTTATTATATTGCTTTTTACTTACTTGTATAAAATGCTTTTGATTTGTCATTACTAATCCAATTTCCTTTCCATCTTTTGGTAGCAATTGGTCTGCATTGGAATGGATGCCTCATAACCTATGATGGTCCTGTTTTCAGATTCAAACGAAAACTGTCATTGACTTACGAGACTTAGAATTTTGACTTAAAACTACCTTGTACGTGTATATATGAAAACAATTTATTGTACTGTATATATTGCATGATGTTTCCATGCTTATTTTAAACATTGCAATTACAGTACAACAGTGGAGTTTAAGGGGGGTCTTTAATGGATGCACATGTTACAAAAATAAATATCAAATAAAAATAAAGGGTTATCATTTCACTCAAACGTTTTTTTAAGGCCAATGATAATGTAAATATGCTAATAATCCATGAATACAACAATTTAACTTATACAATACAATAAAATTTATTTTTGTATAGCCCAAAATCACACAGGAAGTGTCGCAATGGGCTTTAACAGGCCCTGCCTCTTGACAGCCCCCCAGCCTTGACTCTCTATGAAGACAAGGAAAAACTCCCAAAAAAAAACTTGTAGGGAAAAAATGGAAGAAACCTTCGGAAAGGCAGTTTAAAGAGAGACCCCTTTCCAGGTAGGTTGGGCATGCAGTGTGTGTCAAAAGAAGGGGGTCAATACAATACACAAAACAGAACAAATCCTCAATACAGTATAAAAATAAAAATTTTAGAAGTACGGAGCTAGAGCCCTGGAGACCTCATCCATCAAGCTGCCTCCCTCATTTGGCCATTCCAAGGCTGAAACAGTGCTAGGGCCAGCCATCCGATAAAACGACCCCTATTTCTCACGATTCCTGCGATCCTCCATCAGGGATGACTTTTGTGGACGAAAAAGGCACACTGAAAAGCAGGCAGATAATATTTTTCTCAATTCTCATTTTTATTCATTCGGAGTCACAGTAAGTAGAGATTCAAAAGAGCATAACTTATTGCCGCAAAGCTCAATTGAACCCTGATCAAAAGCCAGGAGGGGTTTTTTACACTTCAGCATCTCATGATTAATAAGACAGAAAGAACACCCTTATCAAAACAGTAAAGTTAAACAATATGTCTGTTGAGCTAAGCATTATCTGTGTTCTCAAAGCTAAGCACAGGAGAGACGCCTTTGCATAAACTACATGTACTTTCTGCAGCCTTGTGACCTTGTCCCTGAAACATTCACTCTGAGAAAGGGAAAACAAGAAACAGCTTAGATTTTATTCATGTGGACACTATTTCTCCTGAACCCTGGAATAACATATTTTTGTTAGTTCATAAGCCAAAGCGTCTCTTACTGGCAAGTTAGAAAAATAGTTATTATAAAAATTCTAATTTACTAAACACACAAAATACATGGTGCTGAGGAGAACATTCTTCTTCTACACTTTACCTTCGGCAGGCAAAACAACTTGGCACGTGGGCCGTGGCACCAAGTGCCACATTTGAGTACAGAGAAGAGAAACAGAGTAGGTGAAGGTTAGAATCCAATTATAACTATCATGTTACTTATGTTTTAGTGCTAATGACTAACAACAGAGATGCAGTATGTACAGTTAATCAGCTGCTCTAGTCAGGATATGCTAAACTGAAGTAGTGAGTCTTCAGCTGGGATTTAAAAGCTGAGACCGAAGAGGCATCTCTTATAGAAGCAGGCAGACCATTCCACAGTTTAGGGACCCTGTAACTAAAAGCTCGACCTCCTACTGTTATTTTATTAATCCTTGGAATCATAAGCAGACCGGCATCTTGAGATCTTAATGTGCGCTCAGGTTTGTAAGTCATGATAAGTTTAGACAAGTAAGCCGGACCTTGGCCATTTAATGCTTTATATGTTAAAAGGAGGATTTTGAAATCTGCCCTAAACTTAACCGGGAGCCAGTGTAAGGATTTAAGAACTGGAGTTATGTGTTTATATTTTCTTGTTCTTGTAATAATTCTTGCAGCAGCATTTTGGATTAACTGGAGGCTGTATAAAGAACAGTTTGATCATCCAGTGAACACCACATTGCAGTAGTCAATCCTACTAGAAATAAATGCATGAATTAATTTCTCAGAATCCTGTTTATTTCGAAAGTGCCTTAATTTCCTAACATTTTTAAGATGGAAGAAGCATGTTTTGGACAACTTTGTAATATGCGCTTTAAATGACATGCTAGAGTCAAAAATAACTCCTAGATTGCTGGCTGATTCAGTAAAATTAACTGGGATTCCAACTGAGTTAAATGATGACAAAATATTGTTGTGATCAGCGTTATTCCCTCCAACAATTAACATCTCTGTTTTATCTGTATTTAAAGACAAGTAGTTTTCATTCATCCACTCCTTTAATTCGCTAACACAACTAATTAAAGACAACATCGGAGAAACTTCATTTGATTTAAATGAAAGGTATAACTGGGTGTCATCTGCATATCAGTGACAATTAACATTATGTTTCCTAATGATGGATCCCAGTGGAAGCATGTAAAGTGAAAACAGTAAAGGTCCCAGTACTGAGCACTGCGGGACACCATATTGAACTTCTGTGTATAATGATGGAGTACTGTCAGCAAATTTCTGTACATATTGGAATCGATTTCATAAATAAGAACTAAACCAAGCGAGCATGGTGCCAACATCATTTTCTAGCCTGTGCAGTAAAATAGAATGGTCAGTGGTGTCAAATGCTGCACTTAAGTCCAACAACATAATTACAGTGCAGTTTCCTTCATCAGAGGATATCAGAATGTCGTTTACAACCCGCATTAGTGCCGTTTCTGTACTATGACCAGTGCAGAAACCAGACTGGAATTTCTCAAATAAATTGTAATGCGTAAGGTGTGTCTGAAGCTGACTGGCAACTACTTTTTCTAGTATTTTAGAGAGAAATGGTAAATTTGAAATAGGCCTATAATTATTTAGTATGTGTGGGTCTAGGTCTGACTTTTTTAGTAATGGTTTAATGACTGACACTTTTATTATATCAGGTACTGTGCCATGCAATAATGAACTATTGAAAATATTTAGAATATTCGCTGCAAGAACATCCATTGCACTTTTTACTAGTTTTGTTGGCACTGGATCTAGGGAGCAAGTAGTGGGCTTCATTTTAGAAATTAAAGTTAAGACTTCCTGCTCAGTTACAGGATTAAAATTACTAAAGTGTTGAATGCACTTATCCTTCCTACTCTTTGTTGCAGATCACCTACCCTTAAAACGGAGAAACATTCTGTACTACATAAATTACATATTAGTTTACTATTCCAAATTTATCTTGAAGTAGGTCACTTTAGCTTGTATATTTTATATTCAGTATTTCCCTCCTTTACATGTCAGAGAGATGCTCCTGTTGGTAAAACAAATCATCAAGCAGCTTTTTAAATGACCACAAAAGTCACACACATATCTGATATGCTTTTAATGTGCCGCCTTTGTTAGGCAGTGGTGTGGCAGTCTGAACAAACCTCAATCACAAGTCGCACACACCTTGTGCCAAAATATTTAATAAATAAAAATGTAAATAAAAAATTAAAAAAGCACTACCTTTCCTTCAACCCATTTGCTTTCTAAAATGACTTATCTAAAGTATGCATGTAGGTACTGTAAGCTGGAGCCTAACCCAGTATAAACATCAGGAGGAAAGCACAGATAATCCTTGGACTAACACTAGCCGTTAGGGGGAAAACATACACACACCCTTTTCATGCCTTCTTTGGATGGCTCAGCTCTGACAGCCCCACAATGGTTTTCATGTGGAAAAACATAATTGTTGTCTAATATTGTAGATGCCATTTCAAGCTAAAAGACTGCATTGTTCACTTCAAAAGCTTTACTTTTAACCTACTAAATGGCATTGACTGTATAAGGATTATGTGCTATAGTTAAGCCTGCTCATGGCTGTTACTGGCTGCTACCAGCTGAACTTATGAGGTCAGTTGTAAATTTAGTGAACACAATGGGTAGAAAAATCAACAGCACTGCCCAAATCAGAAGTGCATTTTACATTTTGTTCACTTTGTCAACAAGTCCTTTTTTGTCAATGAAAGACCTTGTGTTCCTTGAGCTAAACAAAAAGTAATGCTTGTTACTTGCACAACTAACATTGCTGGTGTTAATTCTCTTTAGAGATATTAAACAATTTTATAAATCTGATCAGTTTATGCCTTTGTCATTTAAAAAACTATAAACTCTCTAGAGTAAAAAAGGTGAGTTAAGCATACAAATTAAGAAGATTATCATATTTCAAGATTCTGGGAGTGATTATAGTGTTCTGCTTCCTTAAAAAGCTGCACTGACTAAAATAATGCACAGCAAAGAAAAAATCAGTTTTAGCATATATGTAACAAATTCTCAAAAGTTGCAGTTAAATATTTTTTAAAATGTAATTAAATGAATAGAATATATTGACTTCCTTATTATTCATCACAGTTTATATCCCAGCATCTGGTAGTCAAGATAACATGCAGTATAATAGAGAAGTCTGGCACTAATCCTTATGCTATACGTGTGCAGCAAGACCAGAAAGAATTAATAAAGGCTTTGGCATTTATTCAGTGTTCTGTGAATTCCTGCATAAATCTTTGATTTCTGAGTAATTTACACACTCTCATGCAAAGCTAAAAATGATTCACTACTTCCATTAATTTTATTTTAAACATTTTTTAAGTGTAAGCCTAAATTTGATCAAACACATACATTTTTAACCTTTTTTCCCCAGATAAAAAGGGCAACTTTTTTTTTACTACAGAGCACTTTGTAAAAAACTGGGATCCACTCAGAGTAAGAATGATTACATACAGTAGATTTACAGGCATAAAAAGTAATTTAAAAAATACATTGATCAGCTAATAAATACAAATAGGTTTATACTTTTATATCATCTCTTCCTAAAATTGGAGATTATGAAAAATACAATTAACAAATAAAAGACAAATAAAGTTATCATAACACAGATTTAGAAATATAAAAAGGAATATAACAAAGCAAAAAGGTATCTGGAAGGTTGCCGGTTCAACTTGCGTTAATCCCAAAATGGATTCTATTCTGTTGGGCTCTTGAGCGAGACCCTTAACCTGAAAATTGCTCTGAGGGTGCTGTACAATGGCTGACTCTGCACTCTGACCCACAGAGGTCATGCAAAAAGACAATTTCCTCTTGGGGATTATACATCAAATAAAAAAAATAAATAAAACATAAGTGAGCATGCCATTTTAAATAAATTTAATACAAAAAAATGTAAGCTTGACTCTTCCTAGATAATGAATAGAAGAATAATGTATGCAGTTTATATATATATATAATATATATCCATCAATCCATCCATTATCCAACCCGCTATAACCTAATTACAGGGTCACGGGGGTCTGCTAGAGCCAATCCCAGCCAACACAGGGCACAAGGCAGGAAACAAACCCTGGGCAGGATGCCAGCCCGCGCAGTGGTAGTGCTGCTGCTTTGCAGTAAGGAGACTGTGGAAGATTGTGAGTTCGCTTCCCGGTTCCTCCCTGTGGGGATAGCGCTTTGAGTACTGAGAAAAGCGCTATATAAATGTAATGAATTAATTTAATTAATTAATTAATTAATTAGCCCACCACAGTACATATATATATATATATATATATATATATATATATATATATATATATATATATATATATATATATATGTATATATACAGTCGTGGCCGAAATTATCGGCACCCCTGGAATTTTCCCAGAAAATGCACCATTTCTCCCAGAAAATTATTGCAATTACAAATGTTTTTGTATATACATGTTTATTTCCTTTATGTGCATTGGAACAACACAAAAAAACTGAGAAAAAAGCCAAATCTGACATCATGTCACACAGAACTCCAAAAATGGACCGGACAAAATTATTGGCACCCTTTCAAAATTGTGGGTAAATCGTTTTACAGTAATCCCTCGCTATATCGCGCTTCGACTTTCGCGGCTTCACTCTATCGTGGATTTTATATGTAAGCATATTTAAATATATATCGCAGATTTTTCGCTGGTTCGTGGGTTTCAGTGGACAATGGGTCTTTTAATTTCTGGTACATGCTTCCTCAGTTGGTTTTCCCAGCTAATTTCATACAATGGACGCTATTAGCAGATGGCTGAGAAGCTACCCAATCAGAGCATGTATTACGTATTAAATAAAACTCCTCAAATATATTGTGAGCACGGGGGCTGTTCGCACCCCTAGAGGATACGGCCGCTCGTCTAAAAAACACTGAAAGACTACCTTCACATTGCTCCCTTCCTTGCTGGGCTTACTTGTGGTTATTTAGTTGCGCGATATGCTTCCTGCACGGTGCTTCGCATACTTAAAAGCTCAAAAAGCACCTATTGATTTCTGATTGTTTGCTTTTCTCTTTCTCTCTCTCTCTGACATTATCTGCTCCTGATGTGCACTCCTTTGAAGAGGAAGATATGTTTGCATTCTTTTAATTGTGCGACGGAACTGTCATCTCTGTCTTGTCATGGAGCACGTTTAAACTTTTGAAAAAGAAACAAATGTTTGTTTGCAGTGTTTAAATAAAGTTCCTGTCTCTCTACAACCTCCTGTGTTTCTGTGCAAATCTGTGACCCAAGCATGACAATATAAAAATAACCATATAAACATATGGTTTCTACTTCGAAGATTTTCACCTTTCGCGGGGGGCTCTGGAACGCAACCCCGCGATCGAGGAGGGATCACTGTATTTCAAACATATGATGCTCGTTTGAACTCACCTGTGGCAATAAACAGGTGCTGGCAATATAGTAATCACACCTGAAGCCAGTTAAAATGGAGAAAAGTTGACTCAACCTTTCTGTTGTGTGTCTGAGTGTGCCACACTAAGCATGGAGAACAGAAAGAAGAGCAGAGAATTGTCTGAGGACTTGAGAACAAAAATTGTGGAAAAATATCAACAATCTCAAGGCTACAAGTCCATCTCCAGAGATCTTCATGTTCCTTTGTCTACTGTGCGCAACATAATCAAGAAGTTCACAATACATGACACTGTAGCTAATTTCCCTGGACGTGGAAGGAAGAGAAAAATTGATAAAAGACTGCAACGATGGGATAGTCTGAATGGTGAATAAACAACCCCAATCAACTTCAAAACACATTCAAGCTGTTCTGCAGACTCAGGGTGCAACAGTGTCAGCTCAAACTATCCGTCGACATCTGAACGAAATGAAACGCTGCAGCAGGAGAGCCAGGAGGACCCCACTGCTGACACAGAAACATAAAAAAGCCAGACTGGAGTTTGCCAAAATGTACTTGAGGAAGCCAAAATCCTTCTGGGTGAATGTCTTGTGGACAGATGAGACCAAAGTAGAGCTTTTTGGTAAAGCTCATCATTCTACTGTTTACAAAAAATGGAATGAGGCCTACAAAGAAAAGAACACAGTACCTACAGTCAAACATGGTGGAGGTTCTAAGATGTTTTGGGGATGTTTTGCTGCCTCTGGCACTGGATGCCTTGACTGTGTGTAAGGCATCATGAAATCTGAAGACTACCAAAAGATATTGGGGCGCAATGTAGGGTCCAGTGTCAGAAAGCTGGGTCTGCGTCAGAGGTCATGTGTGTTCCAGCAGGACAATGACCCCAAACATACCTCTAAAAGCACTCAGAAATGGTTGAAGACAAAGCGCTGGAGAGTTCTGAAGTGGCCAGCAATGAGTCCGGATCTAAATCCGATTGAACACTTATAGAGAGATCTCAAAATTGCTTTTGGGAGAAGGCGCCCTTCAAATCTGAGAGACCTTGAGCAGTTTGCAAAAGAAGAGTGTTTAGAAATTCCAGTTGAGAGGTGTAACAGGCTTATTGATGATTATAGGAAGCGCTTGATTTCAGTTATTTTTTCCAAAGGGCATGCAACCAAATATTAAGTAGAGGGTGCCAATAATTTTGTCCAGTCCGGTTTTTGAGTTTTGTGTGAAATGATGTCAGATTTGACTTTTAATCTCTGTTTTTTTGTGTTGTTCCAATGCACATAAAGGAAATAAACATGTGTATACCAAAACATTTGTAATTGCAATAATTTTCTGGGAAAATTCCAGGGGTGCCGATAATTTCGGCCATGACTGTATGTATATATATATATATATATATATATATATATATATATATATATATATATGTATATGTATATATGTATATATATATATATAAATATATATATACAGTATATATGTATATATGTATATATATATGTATATATGTATATATGTGTATATGTATATATGTATATATATATGTATATATGTATATATGTGTATATATATATATATATATATATATACAGTATATATGTATATATATATATATGTATGTATGTACTGTATATATATATATATATATATATATATATATATATATATATATATATATATGTATATATGTATATGTATATATGTTACACGTGTCGCCTACTCTTTGAATTATTTGACAGTAAACAATTCAACCATTCTATGATCTGCTTCTCACAACTGAAAAAGGGCACCATGGCGGTTGTTTGCCGACTTGCAGACCAACCACAAGCGTTACCTAGTAGGTAACCACCCATACAATTAGATTGTGATTCAGACTATGAATGCCATGAATGTAATTACCCTGATCTACATGCTGTCAAATAAACGAACCACACACTGTGGCTCAACGTAAGAGGCTTTGCCTCTAACGCTGACGTCCGAGGTTCAATTCCCCGAGAGGGGGGTGCAGTGAGTGTGTACGCCTGATGAGCCCAGAATTAGGGCAAAACACATGTCGCCTACTCTTTGCATTATTTGACAGTAAACTATTCAACCATTCTATGATTTGCTTCTCACAACTGAAAGAGGGCACCGTGGCGGATGTTTGCCGACTTGCAGACCAACCACATGCGTTACCAGGTAGGTAACCACCCATACAATCAGATTGTGATTTAGACTACGAATGCCATGAATATATATGTATATATATATATATATATATATATACAGGTGCTGGTCATAAAATTAGAATATCATGACAAAGTTGATTTATTTCAGTAATTCCATTCAAAAAGTGAAACTTGTATATTAGATTCATTCATTACACACAGACTGATATATTTCAAATGTTTATTTCTTTTAATGTTGATGATTATAACTGACAACTAATTAAAGTCCCAAATTCAGTATCTCGGAAAATTAGAATATTGTGAAAAGGTTCAATATTGAAGACACCTGGTGCCACACTCTAATCAGCTAATTAACTCAAAACACCTGCAAAAGCCTTTAAATGGTCTCTCAGTCTAGTTCTGTAGGCTACACAATCATGGGGAAGACTGCTGACTTGACAGTTGTCCAAAAGACGACCATTGACACCTTGCACAAGGAGGGCAAGACACAAAAGGTCATTGCTAAAGAGGCTGGCTGTTCACAGAGCTCTGTGTCCAAGCACATTAATAGAGAGGCGAAGGGAAGGACAAGATGTGGTAGAAAAAAGTGTACAAGCAATAGAGATAACCGCACCCTGGAGAGGATTGTGAAACAAAACCCATTCAAAAATGTGGGGGAGATTCACAAAGAGTGGACTGCAGCTGGAGTCAGTGCTTCAAGAACCACCACGCACAGACGTATGCAAGGCATGGGTTTCAGCTGTCGCATTCCTTGTGTCAAGCCATTCTTGAACAAGAGACAGCGTCAGAAGCGTCTCGCCTTTGGACTGCTGCTGAGTGGTCCAAAGTTTTGTTCTCTGATGAAAATAAATTTTGCATTTCCTTTGGAAATCAAGGTCCCAGGGTCTGGAGGAAGAGAGGAGCGGCACAGAATCCACGTTGCTTGAGGTCCAGTGTAAGGTTTCCACAGTCAGTGATGGTTTGGGGTGCCATGTCATCTGCTGGTGTTGGTCCATTGTGTTTTCTGAGGTCAAGGTCAACGCAGCCGTCTACCAGGAAGTTTTAGAGCACTTCATGCTTCTTGCTGCTGACGGACTTTATGGAGATGCAGATTTCATTTTCCATAAGGACCTGGCACCTGCACACAGTGCCAAAGCTACCAGTACCTGGTTTAAGGACCATGGTATCCCTGTTATTGATTGGCCAGCAAACTCGCCTGACCTTAACCCCATAGAAAATCTATGGGGTATTGTGAAGAGGAAGATGCAATACGCCAGTCCCAACAATTCAGAAGAGCTAAAGGCCACTATCAGAGCAACATGGGCTCTCATAACACCTGAGCAGTGCCACAGACTGATCGACTCCATGCCACGCCGCATTGCTGCAGTAATCAGGCCAAAGGAGCCCCAACTAAATATTGAGTGTTGTACATGCTCGTACTTTTCATGTTCATACCTTTCAGTTGGCCAACATTTCTAAAAATCCTTTTTTTGCATTGGTCTTAATTGATATTCTACTTTTCTGAGATACTGAATTTGGGACTTTCATTAGTTGTCAGTTATAATCATCAACATTAAAAGAAATAAACATTTGAAATACATCAGTCTGTGTGTAATGAATGAATCTAATATACAAGTTTCACTTTTTGAATGGAATTACTGAAATAAATCAACTTTGTCATGATATTCTAATTTTATGACCAGCACCTGAATATGTATATATAGTATTTAAATAGCTTCAGTTAGCAAAGATGAAGTCTGACTGACCTAAATCAACTGGTTGCCCTTCACTTCAGTATCATATAGTACATATTGATGTCCAAAGCTCTAGTATATGTGTGGTATAGCGGGTCCATGGCTCTCATAAAAGGCTAGTTTTTAAAATAAATAATCTCTGCGCTCGTGGCTTAGCGACAGGGCGTAGTGTTTGTGTGACTGAAGCAGTTCTCAGGGCGATTTGCGGTGTGGGCGTTTCTCACCTAAGTGCACAGGTGAGAGACCGTCCGCATCCGTGATTGTTCCTGGGCCTGCTAATTTGCTGCAGCTGCCATGCCCTCTTGATATATAGAAGCGCGAGCCGGCTGAGGGAAAAAGGGAAGAAAAGGAAAGAAAGAAGAGAACGGGAGGTAGTAAGAGAAGGCAGGAAGCAGGTGGAGAGAGCCGGGGTGAGGAAGAAGGAGAGCAAGCGAGCAAGAGCAGGCTTGAATGAGAGAAAGCAGGCAGCTGGGAAGTGAGCCCATGAGGGGAGTGTTTGGCCAACATTTGGTGGGGCTGAAGGAAGTGGTCGCTCCAGCGAGTGATTTAGGAGCTGGAGTGACCAGTAGAGGAGACGACTGACCGTCGAAAGGAGCAGGAGTCGAGGAGGCTTTGGGCTGGTTTAGCTCCAGCGTGAGACTCCTTGGCCTCTGGGGAAATAACCCAAGTCTCGGTCCGGTTTGAAGCCCGACGTAGCCAGGGATCAGAGGGCTACCAGGCCAGCGTAAAAGGCAGCTGTTCCTGCAGGTAGGTGACTCTCCTGTTGAGCAGCCCAGATGGGAGTAGCAGGGGAGCCGCCATGGTAAAAGAAGACGCCGGGCTTTGTATTTTTAAAGGATTGCTTCCTGTGTTATTTTAACCTCGTTGTTTTTAAGAATTTTTTCCAATGATTTTAACCTCCACGTTTCACAACTGTTTTTATGGATTATTCATTTGAAGACGTTTTTGAATGCACTGCACTTTATTTTGAACACCATGTTTTTGTTGATTGTTTTAAATAAAAGCACCTTGCACTTTTGCACCATCCCCTTGCTAGGTTGTGCCTCACTGCTAAGCTCATCGTTAACATTACCAATGGTGTAGGGTTCAAGGGCTCCCAGACAGATGATGGGAGCATGTATCAAACCCGCATCGTCACAATATGATGATGTGTGTCTGTCACTGCTCATTCCCAGCTCTGACATTTGACCTCAGTGGTAAATGGAACCATAAAATAAAAAATGTTCATGGGGTGGTTTTAAAGAGGGTCAGAGATTATTCTTTAAAGACATTTAGTAGTAAAGATAATTATGCAGAGATGATGTCATATGACACCGGGAAATGACACAGTGTCTTAGCAACAGTTCCTACAACAGACGATGGCTTGGGATATTATCGATGAACGACGAAAAATAAGCAAAAACAAAAAAGCAATTTATATAATTTGTTCGAATTTAATTTGAAGTTGTAGCTAGTCAAGCTGATGGAAAAATTTTTCAAACAGTGTTTTCTAAACTATGAGTTGAGATCCAAACTGGATCACCACATGATTGTAGAGTAAAATTAGTAGAGTTCATCCAAGCATAAATTTTTTCATGAGTGATATACTACAAAAAAAAAAAAAAAAACTCCGGATCCCGAGTTGTTTTGTTGTGTAGTGGGTGCGGCAAAGCACTGTACCAGTGCATGCTCCCCAACTTGACTTGATATACTACACTCTGTTTAGCGTGTAATTTATTCTGGTAGTATGTGATCTGAGATGTATAGACTTTACAAAACACTGTTGATGCATCACAAAGAGCTTTTGTTCCTATGATATGAAAATATAATTAATATTCACCCACGACACCAACCTGTGACACAGTCAAACTGAATTGACTGACAAGTAATGACATGTATAAAAAAGGGGGAGAGAGATGAGAACGGCTTACACAAACCGGTGAGGTGAAAGGACTTTAGTGGTAGTTTGAAATGTCGAAACAAAATAACTGGTGAGTTACAAGGGAGGGGCAAGGTCTCACCTGGAACATTGGATGGCAGTCCCCCAGGTTGCAGCAGCATCACGGATTCACTATATCCTTTAATGATATTGTAAGTTTTAACATTTTTTCATAAGAACTAGTAATAGGATTTGTTGCTGTAAACTATGTGGTTGTGCCCTTGAAAAAATTGTAAGTAAAATGACAGCATAATGATGTTACAAAGCAACATAGTAATAGTTGGTGAAAACAGCAGCAAAAAGTGTGCCAAAAAATTAATAACAATAGATTTATAAAAAATAATGTACAAGACAGGAATAGTACTTAATCAGGGCAGCAGCTGCAGGAGTACTAAATGGTACAAAGCATGCATAAAAACTGAAATAGAACAAATAAGGTCTAATAGTGACTTGTGTAATTTTAGCTATGATTATATAATAATGTGTTGGCAGCCATGGTTTGAATACTTACTTACTTTAAAACTGCAAAGTATTACCAATACTGATAAAATAGAATATTTAAAAAATGTTGCATAACAAACTGGATCATTTTTTCATATATTTATTTTAATATGCATTCCCCTAATTCTACCTGCAGGTTTCTAGTTTATCCTTTAAATTTCACGTAACATGCATCAAGATCCACAGTGCCTGATGATTTAACCTAAGGAGAAACTGTACAGAAACATCTTGCAGGATGGAAGGATAGAGGAGAGTTAAACACATTTAATGCTTCCCTTTATTGAGATCTATGACACTTCAGTACATTTTTATGGTTCTTTTCTAGCGGGTTTCAAACTTTTTTCTTTTTTAACTTTTTGCCATGTGTCCTAGTGGTGTGTTTGGAAAGAACAGCGTTGCTGTGTGCACTGTAACCATATGGGTGTTGTTTTCTATATATAATGTGGCTAATTGAAGCTGCCAATTTGTCAAATATTTTGGCAGAAAGACAAAAAAAATGGTGTTAGAAGATGAAGAACTTAAACAAACTACCATACTTTAGGTTCAGTCCAGGAGGGCCACTATTGCTGCAACCCAATTTAAAAAATTAGGATCCAATTATTGCTGCTACTGAAGCAATAACTAGACAAGCAACATTTTTGTACTTCATTTTACTTAACTTGCTTATTAAGATTCCAAACCCAAAATGTGAGAACGCTTAATACAGGAGAATGAAAGAAGGAAAAAAATGTAGCAGTTACATTAAAAAAAAAACAAAGTGTGAGAAATATTAAGAATATAATAATGTGAAAATAACACACAAGTTACTGCTCAGTGCTAATTATCAAGGAAGATTGCTTTCTGATTTTGTTAATCTGGTTCTAACCTCATTAATCTTTATGTTGTGAGTATAACTTATCCTTTTGATTTAGATACATTAATATGAAAGCATTTCTGGATTGTCACCATATTTGCCATAACTTTTGCAAATGAAGAGATTAACTGTTAAATGAGCAAAAAAAAAATGACTATTCCTTATAATTTTATAGTTGACTTAACTAATACTGTTATTCCATTATACGTATGTGGGTGTGTAAAGAATAAAAAAATAACAAAAATGTATTGCTAAATTTTGACTATATTAAAATAGTAGTTGTATTTAATATCTTACAAAATTCATTCACTGCTTTGATTTTTAGCAATAATGATTGAACTCCATACAACTTAGTAGATATTGATCAAATAGGGAAAGTTCTTTTTTTTTCCTTTATATCTTAGATGATAAAAATGACATTTATTTAAAATGATTAGTTTAGCATACATCAAATATAAAGATGTTGAGCTATAAAATGCCAGTTTTGACCTTTTGATTTCTTATCTGCAGTTCCATGCAGCCCAGTATACTGTACTTAATATCTCCTAACAACAGAAATTGAGTGTTTCTGCTTCAGTATTGATTTCAGATCCCTGTGGTGCTGTTTACATTAGCATTTGCTCCTCTAGGTACACTGTAATGAATGCAAGATAGACATTTTGTCTTTTATTGGAATTCCCATATGTTGATGCTGTTCTGTAGGTTAATCTGTTTTTTTTATAAAACCTTTGCCAAAGTAAAACAGCAGGATATTTATTGAAAGTGGAAAACAAGCTCAAAAATATGCAGCAATTTTTGCAAAACTTTAAAAAGACTTGCAAATGTCTGTCCATTTATTTTTGCTGTATTATTAATCCTATGAAATTTTATTATTAGATTTCCAAGTTATATTAATTTATGTCTATAAAGATTTTGTACTACTTTTAGACTTTGTTTTTATCATTTAGAATTTAACAGTCTTTATTTAATCATTCTAAATAGCAGAGGCAAGAGCCCAATGTCCTCAATTAAATTTTAATAAAAAGCATGCCTAACTTGTTACTGTGTCATAATTCAACTGGACAAATGTAAAATAAAAAAAAAATATTTCCTCCTTTTAAACACCCTTCATTGCTGGGTTTTAAATGAGTTGCAATAATAAAGGTTAGGTGCCTAAGCCCCTGTCAAAATTTTACTTTAAAACAAAGCAAGGTATAATTATCACTCACATTATTACCTCCATATTTGAACACACACAAATATTATTCACAGGGTAGGGACAATAGCGCTGCATCACACCCGAGTCACATGTCAGCAACATAGTGAAAAGGTTGTGTTTTGTGGAGCCAATTGAAAGAGGATCCTGGCACTAAAATGTACAATGTGGGTCGACAAGGTGCAGAGATAAGTGAGAGTAAGAGCAGCACTTGCTAATTGTCATGACCAGAAGGCATATACCTGTATACATAAAATGTTAATATATAAATGTGCCACTTAGTCAATAAAAGATTTAAACAGTTACAGGAAGACAAAGAAAATTGTGTTATAAAGCCTCAACATGCCCTACTGTTAATCTGAAAATTAAGTTAAGTATGATAGCCCTACATACTGTAAAACTTGCAAGAGCCTGCTTCACCCATCTGCCTCTGTGCATTTAGAATGAGCCCCTGCATAAAATAGCTAACTCCTAAGGAATAACACACCCCATAGTGTTAATAGGAAGAAATTGAAGAAGCAAACCACAAAATAAATGCCTGTAGAATGCTGTGCCATTTGAATCCTATTTAGAGTCACTTTGGAGGCCTTCAGTGTCCATAGCAGGTAGTCAGTATTAAACTTTGATGATCCCCTTTGTTGTCCAGAGCATGTGCACCTTCAGTTACATAAACGGTGCCTCTTTTTGTACATAATGAGGAAATTATGGCGCACCTACCCCTTGATCTCATAAACAATTTCAGTTTATTTAATGGTAAAGGTCCAAAACTGTATTGCTAGAGTTTGATGACCTTCAGTTACATAATAGGCACACCTCTGTGTAGATAATGTGGAATTTCAGGAGCGGGAGCCCCTTAACTTTCATAAACTGCACCCCTAACAGATCAACTAGTTCAGGCTGTAATCACCATTCCAAATTTTTTAGTGCAGGAACCTCATGCCTCTCTAGGCAAGATGTCCACCATACCTAAATCAATAACGGGTAGAATACATTAGCACAAATTTAAAAAGTGCTTTAGATAAAATAAGAATAACTATTGTAAAAACACGGAGTCTGGCATTTCCAAAAGAGGTCAGAAAAGATTGTTCTGGGCCTGCTTGAAAATGTATGCATTACTTCCCATAGCAACTGTCTCAGCCTACAACCATCTCTTCCAACCTGAATTCTTATTAAAAGTGTAAAATCAAATAGCCAAATAATACACAATGAGAAACAAAGAAATTTGACATACAAGGTACAACATAAAATGTACTTAAGAGGATGAACAGCTTGGCTTAGACTCAGTCATTTTCTAATCCACTCAGTTCTGAACAGGGTCATGAGGGTGCCAGAGCCAAACAGTAGAGGCTCAGCTGAATGACATAGTGACTGAAGAGGAGCCATCAGCAATAAACACAAAACAAGCTGCAGTCAATACTTGGAGATGACGTATAGAAACAAACAAAATTATTGCTGCTTGGTGTGAAACAGTAAACTGGACTCAAACTAAAATAAAGCAACATAAACTATTATTTTAAAACCCTTCCTAACTCCAGGGTTTACAGAATAGGTTTACAGAACACAAAATGTTATGAATTAAATAAAAACTAAAGAGAAGTGGAAGATGGATAATTAGAAAGAGGAAAATTACGTTTTGGTCTTAACACAGGCAGAGGCCATAATATTGGAAAAGATTCATGAGAGCTAATACTGTAAAGCAAAAATTAAGTAACATAAACTATTATTTTAAAACCCTTCCTAACTCCAGGATTTACAGAATAGGTTTACAGAACACAAAATGTTATGAATTAAATAAAAACTAAAGAGAAGTGGAAGATGGATAATTAGAAAGAGGAAAATTACGTTTTGGTCTGAACACAGGCAGAGGCCATAATATTGGAAAAGATTCATGAGAGCTAATACTGTAAAGCAAAAATTAAAGTCTAAGCAAAACTAAGCACAACAACCGGAGTCTTTAGCCCTAAAAATATAAATTGTTCATTGAATTTTTTTAGAATGAATCTCAAAGCTCAATTGTGTTATTCTAGTAGCACCGCCATCTTAAATACGATACCATTATATCACACATCACGTCCACATAACTGGCAACTTCTTGTTGCTATAAATGTATCCATGAAAACACCACTGTGACACCTGCTATTAAACTGTAAAGAAAATGGTTCTACGATGATATCATAAAAATATCAATAAAAAACATTAGCAAAAGTACAAAAGTGACACTTTGAAAAATGTTTAAAATCTACATAAATAAAGCATTGTTTCATGACAGGTCCTATCTCCTATGCTAAGTAAAACAAATTCAGTCTTTATTTCAGAAGGTTTCCTTTTCTTGCTATTTTCCCTATTATGTTCCAAATAGCATAGGATCAGCAAGAATGATGTGGCTACAACCTAGATTTCCAATATTTTCAATTGTACCAGATAATATCAATCAAGGGAAGTAACTAATTGTGGAAAATTGTACAAACTGTAAAATAGTGTGCACTTAAACTTCAAAGTTTTAACAGTTATCAGTTCTTTTCAACAACTAAAACCAACACAGTTAAACAAAGGCTAAGTAGAAATGAATATGGCTGTATTAAAAATATCAAGAACTTCCATGTTGGTTTTACAACACAAACAAATAGAAATTAATTTATAGCTGCGCTACCCATCTAAGACGAGTTGAAATCGGTAACCCTTGAAAACTGCAAGTGTTAACGTTTGCAGTGCCTCATCTATTGGAATGCATTTGTAATGCATGTTGTAATAAAATGTATTGCATTTTTCTTTCCAATAAATGGCACATTATAAACATTTATAGTAATAAAATGGATTGCTACAAATGTTTGTAATGCACCATCTGTTGGAATGACAAATGCAATGCGTATGTTTCTGTTATATGCGATTTTGCATGGAATTCGTAAAAGCAGTGTTTATGTTTGTGATGTGCCAGCTATTGGAATGACAAATCATTGCATTTCATGACTACAAACAATGGTGTTGCACCATCTTTTGGAATGACAGAGACAGATTACCAGGATGGACACACAGATACACAAACATACAGACACTTATTCTTTTATTAAGATGGAAGTGTAATGACATATTCCATTATAATATAAACATAGACAAGTTTGGTTGCCATCTAAAGCTTGCATGACTTTTACCAAATGGTGTTGGGTCAAAAACATCTTTTTACCAAGACAGAGATTTGCTAGAATATACTTCTTATTCTGGAGGCTGCCATATCACATGTTGTCCAAGAACTGAATTAACAGGTAATGCCTGGAAATAATTGTAAGGGAATCTTTATACCACTTTATGCAACATGACTTGAGAACAGAAAGTACAATAATTGCTTCAGAAGTGGTGGAGATCCATTGTTTAATAGTCAGGGTATCTCAGTCAATGAGACTGAAGTAAAAAGGATGAAGAGACTTGGTACAGTGAGAAACAGGATTTTTTAATTAAAATAACAGTGAAAATATCTTTGAAAAGGATGATGGACTGGGCAGCAAACAAATAGCTGCTAATAAATAAATAGGCTGGTTATACTCTACAAATGAGCCGTTGCCCCTGATGAGAAATAAACCGTTTAAAATACGCACATAGTGGCTAAATCCTAGGTAGGAGGGTCATTGCGGCTGCTGGAAGTTGGGAGCAGGCCAACTAAACAGAAGAAAACAAACAAAGACAGACTGAGCAAGCTACTGTACTGGTTTGCTGTATTCAGAACCTGCATAGACAGGTACACAAAGGGAAGACAATGTGGCTGATAGGACTCAACTGAACAAACACACAATTGCCAACACCTCAGAAAAAGAGATGCTAGAAGGCAGCATTCAGTGTTGCCAGAGAAGCTGGATCAACACCCTCCAGGTATCAAACAAACAGGTGGCTAAGCTGGACGGTAATAAAACAGTTATCAGCATAAGTCAGCCAGCTGTACGCACCAAAAAAGAAAAACAATAAAAAAATTAAGGCCCTAAAATTTTAGTCTTATGGAATACATAAAACTAGCTTTAGGGATCTGATTATTATTTGATGCATTATTCTCCTAAATGGCATAAATCCAGATATTATTTTGCAGCAGTTGGTTTAAAAAGGTGGCTTAGACTGATCTTGTGAAAGCAAACAGTTCTCAGTTCAAAAACTGAAATTAATTTACCACAGCTATTCACAGCCTTTGTGAAAGTCATATTCGGTTTGAAAATGAAACACAAATGATCAGTAGGATTTTGATGTGTATTAATTGTCAACAAAGAATTTGCATCATTTGCCTAAAATGGAGAAAACATTTGGTATGACAAAAAGGTTCAACAAGCCAAGATGTTAGCAAATCAGCAAATTCACATGTCACTTTGACAATATGAAGGAGATTAATAATGAACAGAAGCCAGGATACAGCTTCAGAAAAATTAGTCATTCACATGCATCCATAGCATAATGCTCTGTAGAGAGAAAACCTGTCTGCTAGGTTAGCTCTATTCTTTTTCTTCTACGCAGTTAAAATAAATATGATTTGGATATAGTGTTATAGCATTTCTCATTTTATATCTAACTCTTATATCATAAACCAGAACCACATTGTCATTACTTTAAAATAACACACATAATAACAGACCTTAGCTATAGTACCTTCAGCACTTCAGAGACAAGTCATGGCAAATGGAAAGGAAATTGCAGACTATTTCCATGTGTCTATGTATGAATGTTTATGATGTGTGGCTTTTAAAATAAGAGCATATTACCTGATAAATGGCAGAGATCAGGAATTAAGTGTCTTGATGTTTTATTTGGCTGCTAATTTTACATTATTCCTTGAAGACAAATGGGATGCACCATCATTTTCCTTGGTAAAAGAAAGCCTGGAAATATGGTTCTCATCATAAGCTCTTATGATTTTCCTTGTAAAAAGTCAACCTTTGTCATATAATTCTTTTTGTTTAGCTTTTTGTTCATTGTCTATTCGCGGTATTATGCAAATTGCAAATTATTGAACAATCAACTATGCTTGTTGAGGATACATGTATGTGTAGGGATTTTTCATCCAAGAATCATTTGTTTTGCAGTTGACAATTTTTTGGTGGAAAATATGTTGAATTGAGCAATATCAAGTTTTCACGGGTCTTCGTCCTTTGTTTAGAATTGTGCAGTAATTAAATGCTGTCAAAAGCAGATTGGTAATGACCAGTCAAATTTTAAAACTATTTAGGGTACTTCATTTTAAAAATTAGCACCTGAAACAACCTGAAATTAATCCATCTTTACTTTTGATTTTAGGCAGAGACACTGTAAGGCAACTAAGGACATGATGGACATGCTTAATGCTGGATGACCATTTGCAAGATGTCCTTCTGCTTGCTCATAAAAAGGGCATTTCTTCTAGATTTTATATCCAATGCAACAAAAGAAACTCCATGGTAATCTGAGAGATTAGTCATGAATATTTTTAGGGGCACTATTTTTAAATATAGTGCTTGTTTTAACTGCTGTGGCTCTGGGTATCTGTGTAACACCTTTCCCAACTTGCAAAGAAAACTGTTTGACTTTGTGGATACCACTAGATGGATATGTGCAATTTTTTTACTTTTAAATAGTTATACAGTAATCATGGAACGATTTGTTCACTGTGGTTCATTTGAGTGATTTATCACTGGTAAATTGGAAGCTCAGTTGAACCTAAAATTAACTAAACAAGGAGGTAGAGTTCAATTTACTAATTATTAATAGTGAACCTATTGGACACAGGCTTTGTTTGTAAAACACTCTTGTCACTTTTTTCAGAAGCATTACATCAGGAACAAATTACGTTTCCATAGCTGAATCAACCACTAATCCAAATATACTTTTTGTAGTGGTAAATACTTTTCTGAATTTGCTTATCTATCTGCACATTTATATTCTCTTTTATATGTAACTATCCATCCTTCCATTTTCCAACCCGCTGAATCCGAACACAGGGTCACGGGGGTCTGCAGGAGCCAATCCCAGCCAGTACAGGGCGCAAGGCAGGAACAAATCCCGGCAGGGCGCCAGCCCACCACAGTAAGTGATATCAATGTTCTGATAATGACATCAAAGTATGTGTGATCATAAGTAACAGAAGTAGCAGTGTAAGGACCTGTGTTGTTTTGGAAAACAGTGACTGATATTTGTGATTAAGGAAGTTCCACCTTTTCTTAGGGTTTTTTTTTTTTTTTTTAGGTACCTCGATTGAAGCAGAGATCATAAAGACCTATGAGGGGTCTTACATGAAAAAGCACTGCTACCCTCTGAAGTTTATTCTGCAATGTTCTCATTTTTCCAGTACATTATGGTGGTAAACATTGATGTCTGCCTCTTCTTAAAAAGGTGAGAATGCTGCCTTCCTATCATTTTGCCATTTAACATTTAAATTTCATTACCTGCCAAAAAAGATATTGTTATATTATATGGTAACTGATTATTGTAGTGTTTTTAATATCTTCACATTTATATGTATTGTGCTTTCTTTGGCCTTTAATATGTGTTGTTTGTATATATACGTTTTTATACTCTTTGTAGTGTTTATTCATCTATGACTAGGAAATATGCAATCAGAAATGTATTATGTTATATTATTAATAGTACAGTAAGGGACTACTGAACATTAAAACCAAAGCCTGAGTGGAGAACCCTAAATAATTAATAAGAATAGGTAGGTGGTCATTACATTTTACTATCGATAGATAGATAGATAGATAGATAGATAGATAGATAGATAGATAGATAGATAGATAGATAGATAGATAGATAGATAGATAGATAGATAGATTTTTATTTGTCCCAAGGGGAAATGTGGCTTTTTACACAAGCTTTTTAAATAAATAAATACATTAAAATGTAGATAAATTAATACACACACACACACACACACACACACACACACACACAGTTGGTCTGAACACACGCCAGAATGACTAAAAAGCAAGAAAATGAAAAAGAAAGACAACATCTGACTTGGCTGACTTGGATCTGTAGTATTGTTCATAATGGCACACAGTTTTGTTGTCATTCTCTCCTTTGCTATGACCTCCAGCAGGTCCAGAGAGTGTCCTATAACTGAGTTAGCCCATTAAATTAGCTTGTTGATTGTTGACAATTGCCCTATCAATTTGTTGCTGGGTGTCTCTTTATGTGAGTGATGTTTAAATACCTCTCTGAAGAAAATCTAGCTGACGGTTTTACACCAGCGGTCCTCAAGTTCAGTCTTGGGTGACCACAGGGACTGTAGGTTTTTTCCCCCAACCAAGTTCTGATTTTATCTGGATTCCTAGGTAAATTAAACAAGAAGTTATTTCCTATTTTTTGTGTTTTGTTGTCAATCCAGAAATTACAAAACTGCATCTATTAAAAAGTTTCAGTGAAAATGTAACAAGCATTTATGTATGTTACAAGGGGAAATGTTGGGGTTTTTATCTTGTGTTTAATACCTTAATTGTAATCATCATCATGATTTTCACTTTACTCTTCCAGGTGCGCTGGTTATTTAAGCTGTTATTTACTAATGTCCATGCTGGTGAGTGTGACATTGAAGTACTGTAGCCGCAGCCTTTTCAGTGTTTGCCTTAATATCTAATTTGCTTATTGTTAATTGTCATTGTTAGGATGCAATTAAGGGAGCAATCACTATACAAAAATGTGATCTGACAGGAAAATGAGAAAAGCCTCTAAATGATTTCATTTAGCTGATGTTTTGTTCTTCTTCAATAGTGTGTTATCTGCATTTCTGGGATATTTAGAAATATTTGTGTTTTTGCTGTAGTTCAAATGCTTAACGCTCTACACTGGGCTCCAGGACAGAATTTGATAACCACTGGTTTATAAGACCAACTATTTATTCCACAAAAGCAAGATTTTTCTTTGTTGGTAATACCTGCTTTCTTAGCCATGCATTAATTTTAGAGAATTTAATAAAATAATGTTATAAAACAAACACTGTATTGTTTTAATTGTTCCATTATTCAGCCTGATTCAGTAGTTAAACATCCTTACCCACCTTAATTCAAAGTGTTGAATCACAGTATGCAATGCAGGGTAAATAATAATTAGCTTTGACCATGGTCATGTGTCACTATGACTACTTACGGATACCCAATGGATTTCCTAATACACGTGCTATTATCCAATCAATTCACAAATAATATTGTTATGGATTCTAGGCTATTTTTTAATTAATCAACATTAATGTTTTGATTTTCCCCTGGTGATTATGAAACTCAGACTGAATACAGTATGTCAGGGAGGGTTTACGTAGATAGATTAAGTGAAAATAATCTACATGTTAAATTCAAGAGAAGCCAGCTCCATAAGAGTCTGGTTATTTTCTCAGGTAAGGGATATCTAATGTCTTATTTTTTTAATAAACTCACCCATGCCAGCTCAGAGATTTAACAAGTTTTACTAATTTGTTTAAAATCTAAGTTCACTTTTGGCATCCATCAACCACTTTAGTTCCTTAAGAAACCTTTTGGGTTCGTAAGACTGATATGACTTTTAAAAGTTAAAAAATGATTTACCACTGCTACCATGCTACACCTTCCTGATTCTACTTTTCCTTTTGAGGTTAAAGTGGATATATTTTTGCCCTGATTCTCAGTAACTTCATTGTGTGCCTTTTTCTTTCAGAAAATTATCACTTGCTGAAAAAAATTATAATGTTGTAACACAGAATTATTGACTGTTAAGTTAGTATTGGAGGAGTTGTATGTGTGATTGGGAGCACAACTTTATTGCCAGACATTTTTGGTAAACTATTATGGAGTCTGATATTCTACAGTAAGTGGTGGTCAAGTACAGTACTTACAGTAGCTTCATGGCAAGCTTAGGGTTAATGAATAAAGAGCGTGGATTTCTGCTAGAGATATCCATATTCTAATGTTGTCAGCAGCTGAGTATGTTTATATTGTGTTTTAGAAGTGGACTTTGTCAGGTTCCATACTGGTTAAGCAAAATTTATGCTACTCTTTTTGTACTTTATATTTGTTTGTTTGCTGTTATTTGGTATGGGCAGTGATCTTCCATTTATACTGGAATCTACCATGGCCACCATATAGCGATGGCATGCATTTAGCATATATACTATTTCCATCTATTTACAACACTTCCCCCATGAATTACCTTTCCATACTGCATCAAAATTCTGTGAATGATTCTAACATACATTATAGAATGCCTAGTTTTCAGTCACTCTTTCGAATGATTGTAGATTTCGGACCGTAGCTGATGTCATCAGACAGTGCCCAATGTTGCTTGAGCGTTTCAACCCTTTATCACAATTCACTCTGGTTGGCAGGCCAGCAGTGATAGCCAAATCACTGCCTATCAGCTTCTGGCCTCCAGGTCATCTCCCCCCTTTTTTATCATAACAGTATGAAGCTTGTTCTGTTGCCTCCCCTATCATCCACCCCTTTATACATAATTCCAAGGCTGTAAGCATATTCCATGTTGCCTGTGCTAAAAACCCTCTAAATCCAACCTTGACTGGGAATACCTAAATCTGTCAACCTTTGTTCCAACATTCTTGGACAAGTTCCTGACACCTTGTGGCTTTTCTTTCATGGGCTTCACCCTTTATTCCATGAAACAGTTAATTCAATCAAAATGATCTGGCCTTAAATCATATGACCTTTGCAATTTTTGGATGACTGGGAGGAACTGTAGCTTCTTTTGCATTTCTACCACCCTTACACATTCTGAAGGAGGTTGCACTTGATTTTCCCAGATTCTGGGCATAGAAGTTCAATGACTCTCTTAGGTCCTCTTACTGTTTAATGGATAAAGGTCAATTAGCATGTGATGAAGGAGCCACATTTGAAGTTTGTGGCACTCCTCATCAGCCTTTATTTAGTTATTTTCTGTACTCCTTCTGGCATGTATTAAAACAGGTACACATGGACCCTTGTAATTTAAATGTGACTGTTTTTTTACACTTGATTTAACCTCAATTCCTTCCTCGTCATTCTGATATGGCAGATGTTACTGTATCTAGTACTAAGCCAGTTGCGTTCTAACTGAAATACAACATGCAACCTCCTTTATTTAATAACTGTGTTACAGAAGAAGAAAAATGTTGTCACTCCATAGAATCTACTCATTAGGCATTTTTTTCTTGCTCAGAATAGCACAGAGAGCTGTGATTTTTGTAAGATCTGTTTTCTTGTTTTCATCTTCCTTCATCTTTTTCTACATAGCTCTTACTGAAATTGTATGGTGCATATCTTTCAAATCAAAGTGACCCTTCACTCTTAATACACTATCATAAACTTTCCTTCTCTCCACTGAGGAATTATCCATCCATCCATCCATTTTCCAACCCGCTGAATCCGAACACAGGGTCACGGGGGTCTGCAGGAGCCAATCCCAGCCAACACAGGGCACAAGGCAGGAAACAATCCCGGGCAGGGTGCCAACCCACCGCAGGACACACACAAACACACCCACACACCAAGCACACACTAGGGCCAATTTAGAATCGCCAATCCACCTAACCTGCATGTCTTTGGACTGTGGGAGGAAACCGGAGCGCCCGGAGGAAACCCACGCAGACACGGGGAGAACATGCAAACTCCACGCAGGGAGGACCCGGGAATCGAACCCAGATCCCCAGATCTCCCAACTGCGAGGCAGCAGCGCTACCCACTGCGCCACCGTGCCGCCCCCACTGAGGAATTATTGAAATATTTTTTTTTTCTTGTTAATAATCATGTACTAAAACCCCATTTCAATAACAAAAATATGATAACATATCATATCTTTGAGATAAAACTGAAGACTGCATTTCTAAATTTGAAATATGCTCCAAAATTCTTCATTATGATTATAACTACTTTCATTTAACACAATCATTGTATCTTATGTACAGAAATATCATGACCAACCTCAGTCAACTAAAGAACAACATTGGGCATATTAATTTACTCACCTTTCTCATAACAAAAAACTAATAGACATACCCTCACACTTTAGACACATGGGAAAAATTACGGTTTGTGAACATATACAACATCCATCCATTTTCCAACCCGCTGAATCCAAACACAGAGTCACGGGGGTCTGCTGGAGCCAATCCCAGCCAACACAGGGCATGAGGCAGGAACCAGTCCCGGGCAGGGTGCCAACCCACCGCAGGACACACACATACACACACCAAGCACACACTAGGGCTAATTTAGAATCGCCAATCTACCTAACCTGCATGTCTTTGGACTGTGGGAGGAAACCAGAGCGCCTGGAGGAAACCCACGCACACACAGGGAGAACATGCAAACTCCACGCAGGGAGGACCCGGGAAGCGAACCCAGGTCCCCAGGTCTCCCAACTGCGAGGCAGCAGTGCTACCCACTGCGCCACCGTGCCGCCCACATATACAACATGTTCATCTATTTATTTATAAATGTACCATGCTAAGACCCATTTGGACAGGTGTGAAAATTCAAGAGCAGACACTCACCAACTACTAGCTGCACCACAGTAAATCATTGTCCAGTGCTACTTTATTTTAATAATGAAGAATTACATAAAGTGTTACATTAATATATAACACCATAGACTAAACAAAACTTGATTTCATATTTTGTTTAGAGTTGTGTGTGTGTATAGTGGTCACACTGCTAAGGCATATAGTAAATTTTGGTAAAAAGTAAGACATCAAGAAAAAAAAGTGAAAACATGCTGTTAAATCAGAGAAATGCACTCTTCCATGTACTAACATACAGTAGTCATACTGGTCATTGTTACAGAATCCTCTTACTTATTTATGAATGTTGGTATACTGTCCATTGAAAACAAGGAAAAATGAGGTGGGAAATTTATATTTTCATACATTTAACTGAAATAGATATAATCACCATTCTAGTCTGTGTATTGACTCTAGTAAAAATAAAGTCTCATGCAGAACAATAACTTTAATTATCACATGCATATGAAAAGAGCTATCGCATAGGGATTCATTAAGTGCTTTAAGTGTTTTGCATTGTCTAGGCAGAAGACAAGGTAGATTCTTTGAAGTAAACACGTTCATTTGATTTGTATTACATTTTACTTTGAAAATTAAAAATCATTGTGCTCATTATTATAGCAAGTACTCTAGTGCACTCAGCTGCTCTGAAGTGTTGTGGATTTATTTGCCAAATGGATAATGACCAGCTCTGGTTTACAGTTATTTTGACTTAGCAGCACATTTCAGGTTATTAAAAGCGTAAGCACAGTAATACAGGATTCTTTATTATTATTTTTTCTTTGTGGTTAGGGCCTCCATACCCCAACTGAGTTATTTTGTTCTCTTTAATCAAAAAGGGTAATGTGTCAGCTTTGGAGTTTATAGTTCTGCTTGAACTTACAGTGCAGGAGTATTCTGTGAAAGTGTCTCCATTTCAGCTGTGGCTTCAGTCTAAACTGTTGTTAAATCTTCTGGAGCCCTTTAATTTTTTATCTTAAAGCAAATTTATAGACACAGAAGGAATGACTACAATTTTTGTGTTTGGCTTTCCTGAATTCATTTCATTTTTGAGATTTTTATACATGGATTTTTTTATTCATTTTTATTTTTTATTTTTCACATTGTGACAGTGATGTCATCACGGTGCCATTTTAAATGTATTCCTTGCCTTGATCGCCATAAGTTTATATTTCAGCATGACCTACTGTTTGCAGGTTACATTACCTGTAGATTGTCAAATGATGTGGAAGTCTTGAGACACATTACATTATCACATAAATATGCATTTAAAGCAGTTATTATCCATTGTTGTGAGACATGCACAGGGTGAATTGATATGAATAGTTTTATGTGTTTAATCCTTTTTTGTGGTTCTGGCACTCGTGGTTTAGCTGGGGTTGGTGCGGGATATGCTCATTCCAGCTTGTGCAATTATTAATTAATGATTGCTGGCTGACAACAGCACAGCAATCAGAAGGAATCAGCTGAGAGTGATTTTGGAGAACAAAAGGGAGCAGGACTCGTGCAATAGAAAAATGAAAAAGATCGGGAAAAGGAAAAGAAACAAAATGGAAAGTGATCGCTGATTTTAAAGAGGCAAACAAGGAAGATAAATCAGGCAACATGCATACTGCTGATGAGAATATGGGAGCTGGAGGAGCTACAAGAGATTATGCTTTTGTCAGCTGAGTTTGAGAAATGCCACAAGAGCAGTTAGAGGGATAGGGTGCCAAACACGGTGCATTCCAGGATAGGGCACAACACACAAGGATTTGAGGTGACTGATAGAGGTGGTAGCTCCAGATTCATGGGTACTGGCTGAGGACATGGATTAGAAGTATGTGGCAGGCTTTGTCCGTGGGATGACCATGGGTCCTTATGAGTATGGAGAAAAAGAAAGAAGGAATATTCGTGGATAGTTATATTTGTAATAGTTTAATGGCACGATTTTATGGATTATTTATTGCATTATTTATTAAACTATTTATTGATCGCACTGTTTTGCATTTCAGTTTGAAATGCACATTAAGTTCTACATATTTTAAATGGACTTTTACTTATTTTTGCTAATTAACTTTTGCTTGTTTATTCCCTCACACTGGTACAACCTAGTTTGTGACTATTGACACCGTGAGAATTACCGAGGCTGTGGGCACATGAAGCAATTATCGGATTAATTTTGCAAAAACAAGCATTGTGTAGGTAGGAAAAAGAAACAAAAAATCAGTGTTAAAATTTTTGACTTACGATTTTTGGTTTTGTCCTTGATTCCTTTATAGAACTTCTTTTTTTCTGTTGCTCAACTCAGTTGGTCTTTTCTGATTTTTTTATCTCTTGCCTGTCCCCTGACCACATTGCAATTTCATCTTTTTCAGCACAATAAATTTCTAACCCTGAATACCTCTCCATTAATAGAATTCATTACAGCTATGCTATTAGTGCATTGTTTTGTGATTTGGAATGCTTTCAAAAAAATTTTTATAGTTGTAATATACATTTTTCCTGAATGTTAGAGTTAACTTTCTAGAAGTTCTGAACATCAGTGAATCATATTTTATTGCTATTGTCATGATTATTTATTTTAAAGGTATTTTTGAACTTGAACTTGAATCTTGCATGTATTATGAGGCTACATCTCTCTATTATATAAAAAAATCTTGGGACCAGATGAGACCTGTTCAGAGAGATGAGACGTGACTTTCTCAGAAAGACACTTTCACGTCCCGCGAGACAAGACTTTGTACCAAGAGATTTAACCACGCCCTGGGCCAGAAAAAATACAAAGAGTAGATGACAAAGTAGAACGTTGTAAAGAATTCAAAAACATTGATGTGTTACGCATGCAGAGCAGGTTAGAGATAATGGAAGTAGGAAAATTATACTAAGGATCACATTAGTACAAACAAATGGAAATTATTACTCGGTGAAATAACAGAACAACGAAAAGAGTTTGAATATATTGTTCGGATTTAAACTTTAAGTCAGAGACTTGTAGATCATCTAATTTGTGTTGCCATCAGGGAAAAGTAGTGTTTCTTCCCAATGAAGAGGCATATCTGCGAGAATTAAAAGATTTGTTGCTTGGTGAAAGTGAAATCCACATACACTGTCATGCTTGGGTCACAGAGTTGCACAGATACAAAGGAGATTTTATAGACAGAAACGTTATTCAAACACTTCATACAAACATAAGTCTCTTTCAGGAGTGAATCGAGCTCTGTGTGTAGTCGGAGGGGACAGTTCCGTCTCTCAATTAAAAGAATTGAAAATCTTCCTCTTCATAGGGGTGCGCCTCAGGAGCAGAAACCCCAACAGGAACGGAGGATGTCTGGGGGAGAAGAGAGACAAGGCAGTTTAAGAGGGAGTTTTGGAGGAGTGACCGCGTCTCCTTGGGATGCGTTCAGCCCCCCTCTTCACAAAGCAAGCAGCAGAGATGCAAAGTGGCTGGCATATAGCATTGGTTGGGGGGGGGGGGGGGTGTGCTTGGCGAGCAAAGCAAGCAGTGGGCAAAGCCCTCTAGTACTATATAAATGATAACATACACATCTTAGGTGAATACAAGCTTTACAACAGATGAGTCCAACTGTGATTATGGAGAGCTACAGTGCCTGCAGGTTTTCCTTCCTGTGACTTTCTTAATCAGTGACCAGTTTCTGCTGTTAATTGACTTAATTTCCCTTCATTTTAATTGCCTTTGTTTTTCAAGACTCAGTACTCTGAATTACTTCTTTTTTTCCTTATATGGCAGCAAAGCAAAATGAGAAGCAAGGCAACAGATCACCAGCTAAATCTGGGCCTCAGATTCCAACCACTTTCACTTTAACCAGTTTCTTACTTAGAAGCAAATTCTTGTTATTTAAATCTGTTATTTAATTCCATGGCATTTTGGTGCTCTTATTCTGCCACACCAGACATTTTCAAAATTGTTCATTTTCTTTGTTCTAAACCACCGTCAAAATATTTTGTGGACTTAAACAGATCAACATTACTAAGACCTTCAACTTTTTATATTTTCAGATATTGAATGATGGACACAGGT
This sequence comes from Erpetoichthys calabaricus, assembly GCF_900747795.2. Lineage (NCBI taxonomy): Eukaryota > Metazoa > Chordata > Cladistia > Polypteriformes > Polypteridae > Erpetoichthys > Erpetoichthys calabaricus. The sequence goes on along the minus strand of NC_041394.2, from coordinate 205,499,202 downwards.
TAGCTGGTCATATTTTGGCTCATTTTTGTATCTCATTATTATTTGGCTGCTAATCAAGAAAAAATGAAACAATTAAGGGGACTGAGTCTTAAATAACAAGTCAATTAAAATTAGGGCAAAAGAAGTTAATTAGCAGCAAAAACTTATCATTAATTAAGAAAAGGGTTAGAATGGAAACCTGTAGCCACAGTAACCCGGAAATGGACACCCTTGCTCTAAAAGGGAAAGTAAGATGGTGTCAAACTTAGGTATTGAGAGATTCATGACACCATTCCATGGTCAGAGACTGCAGATTTGGGGCTGCATTTCAGAGAGGTACCAGCTTACTGTAAGGTAGATAGACAAAAGCCAGTCCAAAGCGCTTTTTTATATGGCAGTCTTTTTGGAACTCTTTCAAGCACAGCAGTTTCTTCTTGTTCTGAACTTTTCTTGTCAATATGGTAATATTTATCTCCTAGACCACCTGTACTACTCTAGTGTCCAGCTTTTATCCATCTCCAAGCAGAATACACTACAGACATAGCATTAAGTATGTCAAGTAAACAAAGAGAACTAAAAATGGAAGCAGACCACCAAATTGATTGCAAACCACTGTCCAGAAACTCAATTTAATGACAAAATCATAAATGTTATTGATAGTGTCATTCTACAGCTGCCTTACAATTTAGAAAAGCATAATTTAAAATGTTTTATCTTAGTTTGTTCTTAACTGCTTATTCTCTGACTGCTTGTTTAATTTTGACAGAATGTATACTTGACTTAAGCAAGCTGTCTTGATAGCAAGTGGGTTGATATAGGACTAGTGCTTTATTCAGCCTAATCACAGAACATTTGATAAGTTAGCTCTTGCCTTTTTAAAACAAAACCGATCTGACTGTTCACTAAACATGTGCATGATGCATCTAGCATGGCAGTGTGTGCATCAACATGCAGAGAGCAATGTGTGCATAATTTACTGCTCAGAGAAATTAGGTATGTATACAATAAAGGACAAATAAACATTTTTTATGTTGAAATACCTCCATTTGGACTGAAATACAAAACTGTCCAGAGAAATATGGGACATTTGGTCACCTTAGCTTTTCCTGAAATTGAAAAAAAAAGGTTTCAGTTTTTGTAATGTAATGTAATGTTTTACTCTGATGTCCTGGGTTGAATGTGAGAGAGTGAGAATGCCGGAGGTGTGCATCTTCCTCTTTCTTGTGCCGACTTGAACTCCACAATGAGTAAGACACACTAACAGCATGAGAAGCCATTCTTGTGTCATCAAAGAAAAAAATGCGGTAGCATTTCAATTTTAATTTGTGCACTCTTTTACTTCTTTTTTTCTGCTGCACCCACCAGTTTATTTTAAATTATATTTGTGTAAGTTGATGTTCTGATATAACAACTATTCTCTGAACCAGTTCTAGAGGCATCTCTAGGCTACAATTTGATTTCTGCAAACAAGTCAGTGTCATTGCAGCCAGATTTTCTAGTGGTCAGTTTTATGTTGTCCCTTATTCCTGTCTATCATTACAAGGATAGTCAAGTCCCTATTCAGCTTGGTATGCTCAGAAGAGTTTGACACCTCTGACTCTGCAATTATTGTACCTAGACAGTGTACACCCAATGATGAATTACCTGTTTCTACTTGTGAATGTAACATTTTGTTTTAATATTATGTACTGATTTCTGTTCTTGACATTTCTTGCACTCATTTTGTTTTCATATTTTGTTTGTCACAGCCACTTTAGTAGTTTTATTAGTAAAACTTGCCAGCTCTTTCCAAACATTTGTCAAAAATGGAGACTTTGTGAGCATTACCATGTGAACTGGATTAATAAGTGAAATATGGTGCAAGGTATATGGATACATTTTGTTAAGCAAGGAGGCAGTAAGTTCTTGATTTTGATGGGATATTGACAGTAGAATGTTTTACACTCTGGCGGCTAGGTTGCTAAGGCCTCATAATCAATATATTAATTCTTCCATCCATCCATCCATCCATTTTCCAACCCGCTGAATCTGAACACAGGGTCACGGGGGTCTGTTGGAGCCAATCCCAGCCAACACAGGGCACAAGGCAGGAACCAATCCTGGGCAGGGTGCCAACCCACTGCAGGACACACACAAACACACCCACACACCAAACACACACTAGGGCCAATTTAGAATCTCCAATCCACCTAATCGGCATGTCTTTGGACTGTGGGAGGAAACAGGGGCGCCCGGAGGAAACCCACGCAGACACGGGGAGAACATGCAAACTCCACGCAGGGAGGACCCGGGAAGCGAACCCAGGTCCCCAGATCTCCCAATTGCGAGGCAGCAGCGCTACCCACTGCGCCACCGTGCCGCCCTATATTAATTCTTTCATTTTATAGACCTACTTATTCAGATACAGAATCCTGGATTCTGTATTCTTATTCTTATTCAGTTACAGAATCCCGAATGGCTGGGCTCTATTCCAGCAGCACTTGGTACAAGACAGTAGCTAAACTGGTACAAGAAGTCAGTCCATCAAGGGCTTCCTCAGTCATACAAATAAATTCACTCCATTTAGAGTTCTTAAACCTGCAATGCTGAAAGAAACATTGAAATAAAAGTATGCCAAAAGCTGAATGTCAGCAACACATAAAAATAACCACTGACATTTCATTTTTGCATTTGTAAAACTGCAAGCTTTCACTTTTCACAGTATATTATAATTTATACCATTTTACAAATATTGTTATTTATTGCTGTTTATTACATCTATACAGTTGATAGAATGCTTTATATTTTATTAATAACTATTCACTTCTGTTTGATGGCACGTCTGCTAGAAGTACATTAGGAATTTAGTCAGCAAAATAACACAAATATGAATTTTTGCTACAAAATAAAAGTAATATAAATATGGCAGTTACTTACTGAGGCTATAGTCTAACAAAGGACAGCCTGGGGGAATCCCAATAAATGTTTCAAATCTTCTACTTTGAAGATTTTTAAACATTCACTCTGAGTGTAGAGTAACATGTATTAAATTGTGGTTTTGCATCCTGATAATTGTGGACAGGATATCTAATGGAATTAGCTGAGAGCTCTATGTTTCAATAACCCAGCTAGATAGATAGATAGATAGATAGATAGATAGATAGATAGATAGATAGATAGATAGATAGATAGATAGATAGATAGATAGATAGATAGATACTTTATTAATCCCAATGGGAAATTCACATACATTCATATACAGTTGTCGCAAGTTGCCATGTTTATGGAAACTAACACTATTAAACTAGAAATTCAAATGTGAATTCGGTAATTATAAAAAAATACCCCATAACAAGCACTGTACAACCTAATAGGTATGTTTTAAGATACAGTATATAGTAATAATGTGAACATCAGGGATCATATCATTAGCGGCCTGATGTGGTGAAACTCAAGAGTGCGCTGTTGCATCCAAAAGAAAAGTTCTTTTTTGAAAAAAAGCTTTCCTTATTTTTTTTAACAAACCTCTTGCCTTATTTAGTTACAATCACTTCATCCAAAATCCCACCAGGCTCCCCTCATGAATAACCAAATATGTACACACTTTGTAACTATTAAAATAACTCAGAATGAATTTCTGAATATAACATATGTGTTACCTTGTGAAGCATTAAAATAAAGAATTCACTAAATCTGGATGAATTCACAAAAGGAAAAGTCCATTCATTTTCTGAACCAGCTCATCTAAGACAAATAAGAAAATGGTAATGGCTGTGAAGTTTACAGTCCATTATTTCATAGTGGTTGCACAGTTTTGGTTTTGCTTTGTTGAGTAGCAATTCATAAACACGCACAATTGTCCCTGTAATCGTAGCCCACTTACTGATAGTAAATGAAGAAAAGCTAAACCAAACATACAAAACTTCAGGGTCAGTCTGTGAAGTCTGTGAAAAATGGTCTGTCAATGGTCAGGTTATATGCAGGGTACAGCAGTTTAATATTTAATAACAGAAGAAATCCAATTTCTTTCAAAATGGGTGAAAATAAAAAGGACTTTAATATCATAAACAGAGTATATTCAAGTAGTAACTACATATACTGTAAACCATGCGTGCTTCCATTTTGAACCATGTTTTCCTTTATTCTATACCATTACTATAGTCATTAAGTTAAGTTATAAATGTGTAAATATGTTATTGTGTAAAGTATTATAAAGTAAATGTAAATTTATTAATAAAAATGGAAATGTTCTAATTGTCTTTTAATGTCAAACATATGAAAATAAATCAACAATTATTTCCAGTGGTGCCAAAAATATGAATTCATTAAGTCTTTGCAGTGTTCCACATTACTATATGCTTATGACTGATTAATTAAAGCAATTAAGTCTCATAAGTAATTAACATCAGCATAATCTGCTGCTTGTATATATTATTTTTGGACAAATGGTTTATAATGTTGCATTTTTATGAACAATCCAGGAATTTCAAATATCAAATAATAAGTTTTCCAACCACAACATCTTTTGTTTATAACAGCTAGGAAAAAATTTCATCAGCAGGGGTCTCCTTCATAATGCTGATGATAGCTCTCCTCCTGTGTTTGTTGCCCTTGATTTGACTACAGCTTTTGAACACCATCAATCATATTTTTTTTTCTTGTTTTTCGTGTCCTCTTGAGATTTATGTTGCTATTAGTGGAAGCTATTATTCTTGGATAAGAGCCTACTTACATATAATCCCTTCCCTTTACTTGAAGAGACCATATAAAGACCAGTTCCTCTCAATCTCTATAAAGAGTTTACTTTTATTCAATAAGAAACTTCATTGCATAATAAATAATTGATCACAGATCTATATGTTTATACACATTTTCTTACATTGATTAAAGTGGTGAATAAAAATATGAACAGCACTCATATTTTATTTACAGCAGTACAATAGTTACATGTCACATTAAGAATCAGATATATCTGATACAATTTCTCCTGTATTAATAGCAGTGACTTTAGGTATTTCTTTAATAAACTAGATTACATAAGATTGTAGGTTGAAAAGTTAGCTTCCAGATCTAGTTGCATCAGACCTGAAAATGTTACCATCCTGAGCTTACACCTCTACAAAATTTAGACATTCTTGCAGTTCTAAAAAGAGACTTTCTACCCATCCATTAGATTACATTACATAGATGCATATCCAATACTTAGAATAACTCACAAATATTTATAAAATGGTAAGGTCCCTGTTTTCTTTAAAGCTTTCATAAGGGCTTTACTGCAAAAATGAAATCTAGATATGTTCTAAAGAATGTCAGGCCATTTCAAAATTTTTGAAACACTACAGCAAACTGTAATGATATCATTAAAAGAAACTCAGCATTTCATTGCATTCAGTATGTAAGCATTTCTTCACTTTCATCTGTAGTTAGATATCGTGTTCCTTGTTCATTCATTCAATATTCATTACAGTGATATAATCTGCTTCAATTCTGTGAAAATGCTGTCAATAAATTCTCTGTTCTTTGTCTACGGCTGTTGTCTTTTGTGTAATATACAAGCCAAAACTGCACACAGGCTCTGGGTGATGCCTCACCTCCTTTGTACTCTGCACATCAGGCTATATAATAACATCCTATTAGCCTTTTTAATTGCTTCTGTACACTATCTTCACGTAGATAGTGACAACTCCACTACAACTACCAAGTCTTTCTCATAGCCATATACTTTCAAATTTCAGACCTCCCACTGTTTTCAAATCTAGCATTTTAACTTCCTACATTTTCTACTTCACATTTAATTTCATTAAATTTCATCAGCTACAAAACTACCTAAACCTGTAGTATGTCGATGTCCATCTGTAATAAACAGCAATTCTTTCCCTACGATTTTCAGAAACTGAGTACTTCCTTGATTGTCTCTCTAACTCTTTCCGTTGGTGCCATCTCAGAGACTAGAGGTTGTCCAAAAGCATAGCGTATCTCCAATTGTCTCTCACTGTGTGTATCAGTTGTTCTCTGTTAAGTCCTGTTCATTCTTTTATATTACTCACCCAGGATGGTTCTCTCCTTCCTCTTGCATGTTTTCCTTCAATCTTTCCTTCAATAAAGTATTGTAATATCTTGTATTTTTCGTGTCTTACAAAATGTTTCAATTTTCTTCTTTTTATTATACTTTCCATTTCCAGGGCCCTATTCAATCTATGTAGAACATACTTATTAGTTTTTTTTGTTAGACTGCAATATATGTTGAATGTGCCTGTACATCCGCACCTCAAGTACATTTATCCTGTGTAGAGTGTCTGATTTAAGAGTCCTTGATATACAGCCGTAAAGAAGTGTTGACTGAATATAACATTTTAGAATCTGACGCTTCTATTTTAGATTTAACTGTCTATTACAAAGGATATTTTTCATGTGCTATAAATGTATAACATGCTTGTTCAAATCTTGCTCTTACTTTGATCTCAGTATCAAAGTGGTATTCAACTATCCATCCCAGATATTTTCATTTGTGAACTTCTTCAATTCAACCATTGTCCCTTCTAATATCAATGATAATCATGGTTTGACTTACAACCATAACCTTTGTTTTCTTCACTTTTAACTTTAAAAAACCATTTGACTACTTGCATTTGCCATTGCATCCATCAGAACTTGTAGCTCTACTTCAGAACTGGCTAACAGTGCATTGACATTTACATATCTTATTTTGTTTAGAAGTAACACATTTGTTTTTATTCCTTCTGCTCTATCCAGTATTGATTCTTGTATAATTTTCTCTGAATAAATTTTACATAGAAGTGGTTATAATATGCATCTTTACCATACTGCTCTTTTCATTTCTGCTTCAGGAGTTTCTTCAGCCTCCACTCTGACTGTTGCTGTTTGCGGCTAATATAAGTTTCTAATAATTTGAGTATCTTTGCTGCCCAAGCCAATTTGGTGTAAGATATTTGAAAGGTGATCATGCTATACCCTGTCAGACACTTTTTTGAAATTGGTAAAGCATAGGTATAGATCTCACCTCAGATCAGGACAACTTTCTGTTAAAACTATAAGGCTTCCAAGTGCTTTTTGCTTTCCCAAACCTGCCCTCAATCCAAATTGTGTATCGCCTATGAGTGCTTTACATGTGTGCTTTATTCTTTCATATAGAATTCTTAACAATATTTTTAATATATGACTCATTAAACTTATCCTGTACTGATTACATTTCTTTGCGTTTGGTTTAATGGGAATGGCGGCAAATTATGTTTTCAGCCAGTCTTGTGGTATCTTCCCCAGATTATATATATTGTTGAACAACTTTGTAAGGGATTAAATAGCAAATATATAAGAATTTCAAAAATACAGAGCGAATAATGTCTGTACCAGATTATTTTCTCTCAGCACTTGTTTGTTTTGGCCTTCTCAGCTTCTACTGTTAAGGTTTCTGGACCTTTATAAGAAATGTGAGTTAGCTGATAGCCGTCAAAAATTTCATTAAAAGAAAGAAAGTAAGATAAAGAATGTGGAGTATTCAATAAGACATGGACTTCTAAGTACTTATTTACTGAAGTCAAAGGTAAAGTCATGTGCTTACTTTGTGGAGAATATATCACTTTGTTTAAGGATTACAATTTGAATCTCCATTACGAGACTAAACACAAAACGAAAATATAAGAACTTGACTGATCCAGAGTGGGCACAGACATCTGAAGCTTTGCTAGCAAGGCTGCAAAAGCAATAAGAACTTTTTACCAAGCTTTACACATCCAGGAATGAAGCAGTCCAGACCAGCTTTGTGATATCCCACAAAATGGTAAAAAACATAAGCTGTTCTCTGATGGGCAGTGAGTTGTTGATTGTCACTGAGTGAGTGTTTGGTGGACTCTGCAATGATAATATGCCCTGAGAAAAAGATGAGGTATTTGAGAATGTGCCCCTCTCTAGGATGAACCATAATGAGAACAGAACAGAAATTGGTATTATTGTATTGTATTATACATCAGGAGGTGTTGTGTAAGTCAGTGATGAAAAATGAACCCTGTTATTGATGTTGTAATTAAAATAGTTAACTTTATCAGGGAAAAAGCATTAAATCACACACAGTTAGTTGCACTTTTGGAAGAGCATGAAACTGAACATGGTGACACAGGCTATCACACAGCCCAACAGGCTGGGCAAAGTGCTTAAAAGAGTATGGGACCTAAGAGCAGAGATTCGAAAGTTTTGTGAGAAGAAAGGCAAGGATATCCCAGAGCTTTCATATTCCAACTGGTTGGCATATCTTTCATTTGCTACTGATGTGACTGTATTAATGAATTAACTAAATACCAAACTGCAAGGCAAGGGCTTGCAAATAAAATGTAGAGCTTGGTGAAGGCCTTCATGAGAAAATTGAAGTTTCTTTCAAGCCATTTGGAGGACAACATTCTCACCTACATGTCAACACTGAAAGAAGCCACACCATCAGCTGATTACCTCTGCAGGTACTCATTCATGCTAGGGGCACTGCATGGTGAGTTTTCAAGGCAATGTGAAGAATTCAAAGCCGCTGAGAGTGAAATGCACATGATTTCTTCTCTCTTCTCTTGCACTGTGGATATTCCACCCAGTGATGTTCAGCTCAAAGTCATTGACCTGTAGTCACTACTATTAGAGCACTTTAAGTCAGTATCACTTATGGATTTTTATTCTTCTATCAGAGACGAGAACTTTCCACACATGAGGAGGCATACTCAGAAAATGTTGGTTGTCTTTGGATCTACCTACATATGTGAACATTCTCAGTGATGAAATTTAACAGATCCAGATCCAGATCCTCTCTCACTGAGGATTGTCTGTCAGATGCCCTTTGCATATCTACCTCAGACATTCAAGCTGACTTTATTGCACTTGTTCAAGCCCAAGACAAACTAGATCTCACTGAACATGGATGATCTTATGAAATACTATAAAAACATACACATTTTCAAAATTGTTTTTGTGAATGTTGATTAAATAGTGATGTAATGTTGGTGTTTTTACTATTTCTTCTTTTCATTTTCATAGCCTAATCGTAGCATCTAATCTTACCAGCATACAATTTACTGCTTTTTATAATGAGATAAAATTAATGAGGATCAGAACTGAGTTCAACCTATTGGTCTAACCTTCCAAAACTGACCCAGTTTTCATGAAGCCCCTTGAGAAAATTAATTGCCAACCCCTGCCCTAAGCTGTAGCATTCAAACTCTGTTAGAAAGCAGCATAAAGCTTTGTATACACCTCTCTATATCTTTTGACACTATTTGAGCTACTCCATAACTGTTGTCATAATTAATACCGAAGTAATACATTATCAAGGTAACATGTTATTATTCCATTCCCTCTCCAGCAAATATTGCTTATTTCCAAAATGTTTAATCCTAACCTGTTTATTTCTTTTATGACATTGGCAGTTTTTCCTGATTCACATGAACTTCTTATATTCCTTGTCCTAATACTTGCTACCTTATTTAAAAGATTCCACTCAGGGATACTTAACACTTTCCTGCCATTTAAGACAAGCTGGGGACTTCGAAATGTCTTTGGTTTTTATTTTGCTATACTATTTTGTTGGGATTATAATTTATTAATTTCAAAACTGTCTAACAGATTGTGGTGTTAAAGCCAGTTTTTGAGACTGTCTTTGCTGTCTGTAACTATCTGTGATATAACTATAGTGTTCATTACAAACCTCTTCTTCATTCACAAATTTGAACACTGCTGCCTGTTCCTACACCTGTTGGATTGTGGGAGGTATTTGATTTCTCTCCTACCACCCTTATCTGAGATGTATTCCCCAATTCTTACTTGGGACACACCTTCTAGGGGCCACTCTCTAACAGCTGGGAGGTTATCCACTTCTTCACATAAGAAAACATCTAAAAAATGCAAATTTAGAGTATTTGCTTTTATAGTGTCAGTATATTTTAATTTATCTTTACTGTTCCTAATACTCTTCACTTTCTCCTTGACTTTTTTATTAGATAGATATTATATATCTATATATTAGATAGATAGATAGATAGATAGATAGATAGATAGATAGATAGATAGATAGATAGATAGATAGATAGATAGATAGATAGATAGATAGATAGATACTTTATTAATCCCAAGGGGAAATTCTAAAATACTGAAAGAAATTTATTTGTATCATTTTCACCTTTCTGTAATATTTCTATCTAATTGCCTGTTAGCATTCCTCGTATCCTTTTTAATGTTTGCAGCTTGTTTTGAAAGCTCCTTATTTTCTGAACTGCAGAGATCTCCTTAAATTCTTATTACTTTTAAAATTTAAGGATAAATTTGCCCTGTATTGTTTGTAAAACATTTTTAAACCTGCTCCACTGCTTCTCAACTGATTCCAAACTTAAAAGCTTTTTTGATTTTTGCCTTCTCTGCTTAAAGTTTGGTCCCTAAACACTAATGGATCACCTCTACTAATGAATTACTATTATTATTGTAAATGAATACTAAATATAGACAGTATGTTTTAATATACTGTGTTGAAAAGTCATTGATCAAGTCTATGAAATAATGTTCTTGTGTCCCCTGTGATTATAGCATCCTGTCTAAACCTTCTTTTTTAGTATTATTAAAATGTACATAGTGAAACTATTCTTTCCATTTGGGGGTCTATAACACAATCCAAATATTACACCTCCTCCCCAAATGTTTTATATTTGAATCCAGATATCCTCACTGAAATGTGGCCCATCAACTATTTGAAGCAGTCACACATTCGATTCTCTTCTTTGATTTCACCTGCCTTTCATAAATAACATATACCCATATACTGTATATAAATTGTGACGGATAGCCGGGGCCCATGCCTGGCTGGGACGCCCCTGCACCATATATAGCAGGGGGACAAGGGTGGGAAACCCAGTATCTCCCCCTGGACGCTAGATGGCAGCCTCCTTTGGTTGCAGCGGTGCCTCGGACTCCCCCAGGGCTTCATGGGGGTTGGAGTTCTGTGCAGCCCTGCTGGGTTCTGCAGGCACCGCCAGGGGGTGCTGCAGCAGGAGTTGCTGGCCCCTTTTGGGCATTGATTTCGCCACACCCGGAAGTGCAGCCAGATGTTGGCAATCAAGCGCCTGGAGTGCTTCTGGGTACCCAATAAAGGGAGCCAGCGCCCACCACTCAGCGGCCAGAATCGGGAGGAAGAGGACAAGGTTACAAGGGAGGAGTGGTGGAGGAAGAGAAAGTGCTTTGTGTTACTTTGAGTGTTGTTTGGGACTGTGTATTGCCTGTGGGGTTCACGAGGAAGACATGCCACAGGTAAAGAAAAATACATATTGTTTTATTTTACCTGTGAATCTGTGTAGGGTTGGGCACAATATAGCGCCTTCCTTACAATATATATATATATATAGATATATAAAAATTTATACATATATATATATATATATATATATATATATATATATATATATATATATATATATATATATATATATCCATCCATCCATCCATCCATCCTCTTTCGCTTATCTGAGATTGGGTCGCAGGGGCAGCAGCTTGAGCAGAGATGCCCAGACTTCCCTCTCCCCAGCCACTTCTTCTAGCTCTTCCGGGGGAATCCCGAGGCGTTCCCAGGTCAGCCAGGAGACATAGTCCGTCCAGCGTGTCCTGGGTCTTCCCCGGGGCTTCCTCCCGGTTAGACGTGCCCAGAACACCTCACCAGGGAGGTGTCCAGGAGGCATCCTGATCAGATGCCCGAGCCACCTCATCTGACTCCTCTCGATGCGGAGGAGCAGCGGCTCTACTCTGAGCCCCTCCCGGATGACTGAGCTTCTCATCCTATCTTTAAGGGAAAGCCCAGACACCCTGCGGAGGAAACTCATTTCAGCCGCTTGTATTCGCAATCTCGTTTTTTCGGTCACTACCCATATCTCATGACCATAGGTAAGGGTAGGAACATAGATCGACTGGTAAATTGAGAGCTTTGCCTTATGGCTCAGCTCCTTTTTCACCACGACAGACCGATGCAGAGCCCGCATCACTGCGGACACCACACCAATCCGCCTGTCGATCTCACACTCCATTCTTCCCTCACTTGTGAACAAGACCCCGAGATACTTGAACTCCTCCACTTGGGGCAGGATTTGCCCCCAACCCTGAGAGGGCACTCCACCCTTTTCCGGCTGAGGACCATGGTCTTGGATTTGGAGATGCTGATTCCCATCCCAGCCGCTTCACACTCTGCTGCAAGCCGATCCAGAGAGAGCTGAAGATCACAGCCTCATGAAGCAAACAGGACAATATCATCTGGAAAAAGCAGTGACCCAATCCTGAGTCCACCAAACCGGACCCCTCAACGCCCTGGCTGCACCTAGAAATTCTGTCCATAAAAGTTATGAACAGAATCGATGACAAAGGGCAGCCCTGGTGGAGTCCAACTCTCACTGGAAATGGGTTTGACTTACTGCCAGCAATGTGGACCAAGCTCTAACACCGGTTGTACAGGGACTGAACACGAACAGCCCTTATCAGGGGGTCCGGTTCCCCATACTCCTGGAGCACCCCCCACAGCATTCCCCGAGGGACACGGTCAAACGCCTTTTCCAAGTCCACAAAACACATGTCGACTGGTTGGGCAAACTCCCATGCACCCTCCAGGACCCTGCTAAGGACAGGTGTAGAGCTGGTCCACTGTTCTGCGACCAGGACGAAAACCACACCTTTCCTCCTGAATCTGAGGTTTGACTATCTGACAGACCCTCTTCTCCAGGACCCCCAAATAGACTTTTCCAGGAAGGCTAAGGAGTGTGAACCCTCTGTAGTTGGAACACACCCTCCGGTCCCCCTTCTTTTAGAGGGGGACCACCACCCTGGTCTGGCAATCCAGAGGTACTGTCCCCGATGTCCATGCAGTGTTGCAGATGCATGTCAACCAAGACAGTCCTACAACATCCAGAACCTTGAGGAACTCCTAGCGTATCTCATCCACCCCCGGGGCCCTGCCACCAAGGAGTTTTTTGACCACCTCAGTGACCTCAATCCCAGAAATGGGGGAGCTCACCTCTGAGTCCCCAGGCTCTGTTTCCTCATTGGAAGGCATGTTAGTGGGATTGAGGAAGTCTTCGAAGTACTCCTCCCACTGACCCACAACGTCCCAAGTCGAGATCAGCAGCACACCATCCCCACCATATACAGTGTTGACACTGCACTGCTTCCCCATCCTGAGATGCCGGATGGTGGACCAGAATCTCCTCGAAGCCGTCCGAAAGTCGTTCTCCATGGCCTCCCCAAACTCTTCCCATGTCCGAGTTTTTGCCTCAGCAACCACTGAAGCCGCATTCCGCTTGGCCTGCCGGTACCTATTAGCTGCCTCCAGAGTCCCACAGGACAAAAGGGTCCTGTAGGACTCCTTGTCGCCACGACAGGCACCGACCACCTTACGGCCACAGCACCGGTGAGCCGCCTCAACAATAGAGGCACGGAACATGGTCCATTCGGACTCAATGTCCCCCACCTCCCTCGGGATGTGGTGTAAGTTCTGCCGGAGGTGGGAGTTGAAGCTACTTCTGACAGGGGACTCTGCCAGACATTCCCAGCAGACCCTCACAACACGTTTGGGCCTACCAGGCCTGACCGGCATCCTCCCCCACCATCGAAGCCAACTCATCACCAGGTGGTGATCAGTTGACAGCTCTGCCCCTCTCTTCACCCGAGTGTCTAAGACATGTGGCTGCAAGTCCGATGACACGACCACAAAGTCGATCATCGAACTGAGGCCTAGGGTGTCCTGGTGCCAAGTGCACATATGAACACCCTTATGCTTGAACATGGTGTTCGTTATGGACAATCCGTGACAAGCACAGAAGTCCAATAACAAAACACAGCTCAGGTTCAGATTGGGGGGGCCATTCCTCCCAATCACACCCTTCCAGGTCTCATTGTCATTGCCCACGTGAGCATTGAAGTCTCCCAGCAGTATGAGGGAGTCCCCAGAAGGTATGCCCTCTAGCACCTCCTCCAGGGACTCCAAAAAGGGTGGGTACTCCAAACTGCTGTTCAGCACATACGCACAAACAGTTAGGACCCGTCCCCCTAACCGAAGGCGGAGGGAGGCTACCCTCTTGTCCACCGGGGTAAACCCCAATGAACAGGCACCTAGTTGGGGGGCAATAAGTATGCCCACACCCGCTTGGCGCCTCTCACCGGGGGCAGAGAGTCCAGCCCCTCGAAGGAGATTGGTTCCAGAGTCCAAGCTGTGCGTCGAGGTGAGCCCGACTATATCTAGCCGGAACCTCTCAACCTCGCACACTAGCTCAGGCTACTTCCTCTTCAGAGAGGTGACATTCCACGTCCCAACAGCCAGCTTCTGTAGCCAATGATCGGACCGCCAAGGTCCCCGCCTTCAGCCACCACCCAACTCACACTGCACCCAACCTCCTTGGCCCCTCCCATAGGTGGTAAGTCCATGGGAAGGGGGACCCACATTGCCTCTTCGGACTGTGCCCAGCCGAGCCCCATGGGTGCAGGCCCGGCCAACAGGGGCTCGCCATCGAGCCCTACCTCCAGGCCTGACTTCAGAGGGGGTCCCCGGTGACCCGCGTCCGGGCTAGGGAGAACGCCGTCCAAATTTTTTTTTCTTAATAGGAGGTTTTGTTGAAACGCTCTTTGTCTCATCCCTCACCTAGGACCAGTATGCCTTGGGTGGCCCTACCAGGGGCATAAAGCCCCGGACAACAGAGCTCCTAGGATCATTGGGATATGCAAACCCCTCCACCATGATAAGGTGGCGGTTCGAGGAGGGGATATATATCTATATGTCATACTCAACCCCATTCCTCTGATTTACTCAAGTTTCTGTTATTATTATGATATTGTAATTATGTGCAGCTCACTTCTCTTAATCTTGGTACTCTTAGTATTAACACAAAAAAAACTTAATGTACTATGCATTTTACTTTCGATTTTTAACTGTGGGCTAGAAATGTCAAATTTAGCTTTAATAATTGTATTAATATCATTGTTTTTTCATTTACATGAAGTTATAACTCCCAGTTATAACTCCTTGATAATAAGTTAATCATATGCTTCTCCAGTATGCGGATGCCCTTCTGGATTGTATTGAGCAAATCACTGTGATACAGGTGACATTTGCTTCTAAAGGCACTTCTGTGACCAAAAACTTTATTCCTACTAGAATATACCAAGACCGAAATACACATTCAAATCTCCTCAGTATTACTTGGTCTGATGTGTAGCACAGTCAGAGCTTCTGAGAAGACCACCTTCTCATTTTTGCACCTAATTCTTTAAATTTGTACTGCGGAATTACATAAATATATCATTTGCTCCAACGTAGACAATGATAACTGAACCCATCCAACTGTCTAGGAAAAGTCTCCCACGTGTGCTTCAGAAGGGGAACATACTGCATGAGACTTTGTATCCCTGAAGCAAATATTTAAATAGAAAGCATATCATCAGCTGGTTAACAGTAGCATTTGCGGCACAAATGTAATGTCTTTTCTCAAAGTGGCATTGCTCCGTATTATTCTGATGCAGTATAGCACTTAGCTTGGTTTACTCAGGGTAAATATAAATCAGGTTATATATGATATACTCAAACTTTAATTAATTTAATCAAGATACAACCATTGTACAAATGTACCTAATATTTCACTGTCTGGATATACACCGGATTAGTTTTGTACAATAAAGAGTTTTATAAAAAATATACGTCACACTATAACAGGGAATGTCAATCTCTCTCAGATAGGCCTTCTCAAAAATAAAGAAAGAATTATTTAATGTGGCTTGTGTCTTTCATGCTAACTAGCAATGCTCAGTGCAGTTACTTGCACATGATAGGTCCCAGTCTGTCACAAAGTTTAATGACACACACAAAACTAAGTCTGTCTCTGGTCACAGAGTAATATGTTAGTAAATCCCGAGACCATCGAAGGAAATCATAGCCTTCAATGTATATCTGTGCACATTTTTGAACACTATTTGCACAGATATTTAAACTTCAAGCAAAAGAATTGTGTGGCAAGAATCCTTTAAAGTAAAAATATTCAAATAACTTTACTTTACATTAAAATATCATTTAAAGAGTTAATAAAGTAAAACAGGTCACTAAGGCTGTTTCTTATTTTGAAGATTAAAATGTTCAATGAGATGTGTAAAAAATACGTATTATTACAACCTGTCTAAATGTGATCATTACCATTTAATTAAAACCAATTTTAAATTTTACATTTGAATCTTGAAAATAGTGGGTTTTTTTTACAATTTCAGTAAATTTTAAAATATGGTGATTGCTGAATATGCCCCCCCACAAAAAAAGTAATGTTTTAATGACTATCCTTTGGGTATTCAATACAGCAATCAGCTTTACCTAACACTAGATGTATTATCATGCTAACAGAATTAAGTTTAAAAACTCATATTTCTATTACGTCTGATTATTAGCTACAAACATTTTCCTGTATTTTCTGTATTTTCTCTAAAAGAAATCTCCCTGTACTGATAATTATTTCAGTTCATTTAACATGATAAGTCATCTGCAGTTGTTCACAGTAGGTTTATTATACCCTTATTATTCATTAATGAGTAATTATATTAGTAAAGGAATTAGGCTTTGCCTTTTTGTCATGTTTTGTTTTATTTAACAGGCACATCTATCTTAACGATTAATGGTCTATTAGGAGATATTTCTAAGCACTTAAAAAACAAAATTCTTTGCATAAGCAATATAAACTTTTTGAAGTTAAACATTTAAACTGTTTCTGATTGCTAAAACTTGCTTGACCTGCTAAAACAGTTTGACCTAAAGCACACAAGGATTAAAAATAGGTGAACCGTGCATAAAAAAACATCCCTGGATACAAAATCGTATGCTAAATCTCTAAACAGTAAAATAATATGCATTTAGGCAGAGATTTCCAAGCATCTTTGGCTATGAAACTTAAAATATATATATTTATATAAAGAGTAAATATAAACAGAAAATAGAATTTACAAGGTGCAGCAAACATTTAGCTATACAAATTAAACTAGGGTTTAATGGTGTCATGAGAGACTAGTTGTGCATCAAATTGGAAAGTAGACACTAGAAATTAGTAGAAACTAAATAAGAGCTTATACAAATTAACAGTAGATATGACACAATAATCACCAGTTCAGACAAGCCAAATAGCCACTTTATTGGAAACTTGACTCAATTTTTATTTGCTTCTACTGTTGTTAGTATTGCCACTGTGCAGTTTCTTCCCACATCCCACAGTCCTACAGTATATGCGTAATTGTATATGAATGTGAGGTAAGCCCCATGACTCTGACGTGTATTAGGCAGTTAGAAAAGGAGTGGATGCTTGGACAGGCATGTGTAGACATTCTCTTTACAATCAGTAAATGAATATGAAGCCTCCATTCCTTTATCGGGACTCTGTAGGACACTGATTAATCTCACCATCATTTCATCTCCTCTTACAAATTTGCCACTAGAAGTTAAGAAATGACAGCTTATAAATCTGATCTTGCACATCATTGTACTCTCAAAGCACACACACGCGTTTCTGAACTAACTCTATAAAGACATAAAATTGACAATAACAAAAGCCTGTGTGTGTGATTGTGTGTCTTTGCATTTGATTTTTTAAAATAATAAGGACAATTCTGGCAGTCACATGCAGAAATTCTCCTGCCTTGAACATGAAGCATTTCCACACATGACTTGTGTTGCTGTTTCTTTTTTTTTCCATATGTGTTGATTCAGTTTGTATCATCACTACTGTGACCCATTTTTATGTGAAGTTTTCATTTGTGGTTTTTGTCACATTTTGGAGAAATACTATTTGCAGTCAAGCATGAGTGCAGTACCGACTTTCACGATGTGCTACTGATAATGTGAAAAATCTAGTACCATTTAATTTTCAGAGTTTTGGTAACCAATGTGTCGTTCTTGTGACGTCTCTAGTGAGTGAGAGGATGATGAAGGAGGAAAAGATGAAAAGGGTCAGGTTCTTCAAAATCCATTTCTTGATCATCCAAGTCTTCTAAGTTCACTCTTCCAGTAAAACAGGAGGGTGAGAGTGGCAAAAACTTGAAGGAAAGGACCAACGTTCAGCAGCAACAGTGGCAGGAGCAGGTGTATTAACTGCACCAAAGAAGATTCTGGTCTGCTTAGCCATTCGTATCTTTCTTTTCTATGGCTGCCTCCCTGTAATACTAGAAAATGCCATATTGATTCATATTAAGTATGTAGATGATGCCTGAAAGGATAATGAATGTATATCCCTTAAATGAAATCCCTTACAAACACAAAAACACTAACTCAGATGCTCCTGAGGAAATCCTACATAGTACTAGAAGGCTCCTTACTGAACTAATTTCTCCTTAAGAATTATTATTATGGTTAAGAATTCCACAGAAAAAACCACAGCCTCGTGGAATAAATTACCAATTAGTGTGGGACAGAGTATGACTTTAGGGACCTGTAAATCTCGAAATGATGTTTATTTTAGAGAATCTATGTGAATAAGATTGGTGAGCACATTGGGTTGAATGGCTTATCCTCGTCAAAATCATTCTGTTTAGTGAGGGACACCACTTAGCTTACTCTAGGTTTAAATTACTTTTGGATTTTTAACTGTGGGCTAGAAATGTCTGCATTCTTATTTTTTAGAACTCCAGTAGGCATAGTGGAAGCTGCTTTTTGCTCACAATCTCCCTGCATGAGATCAACTATTGCCAATATTTAAGCCTATACCTACTCTGATTTGCAGAAGAAGCTGCACATAGCCTTAGTCTTGTTACAGTTGACAGTGATTAAAAGATAAAAGTATTATTCGGACTAAATGAATAGAGTAACGTTGATAAAATTATGTTTCTAGACTTCTCTAGCGCCTTCAACACAATCCAACCTCTGCTCCTTAGGGACAAGCTGACAGAGATGGGATTAGATTCATACCTAGTGGCATGGATCGTGGACTATCTTAAAGACAAACCTCAGTATGTGCGTCTTGGGAACTGCACGTCTGACATTGTGGTCAGCAACACAGGAGCGCCACAAGGGACTGTACTTTCTCCGGTCCTGTTCAGCCTATATACATCGGACTTCCAATACAACCCGGAGTCCTGCCATGTGCAAAAGTTCGCTGATGACACTGCTATCATGGGCTGTATCAGGAATGGGCTGGAGGAGGAGTATAGGGACCTAATCAATGACTTTGTTAAATGGTCCGACTCAAACCACCTACACCTGAACACCAGCAAAACCAAGGAGCTGGTGGTGGATTTTAGGAGGCCCAGACCCCTCATAGACCCAGTGATCATCAAAGGTGACTGTGTGCAGATGGTGCAGACCTATAAATATCTGGGAGTGCAGCTGGATGATAAATTAGACTGGACTGCCAATACTGATGCTCTGTGCAAGAAAGGACAAAGCCGGTTATACTTCCTTAGAAGGCTGGCTTCCTTCAACATCTGCAATAAGATGCTGCAGATGTTCTATCAAACAGTTGTGGCGAGCGCCCTCTTCTATGCAGTGGTGTGCTGGGGAGGCAGCATTAAGAGGAAAGACGCCTCACGCCTGGACAAACTGGTGAGGAAGGCAGGCTCTATTGTTGGCATGGAGCTGGACAGTTTAACATCTGTGGCAGAGCGAAGGGCGCTCAGCAGGCTCCTATCAATTATGGAGAATCCACTGCATCCATTAAATAATGTCATCTCCAGACAGAAGAGCAGCTTCAGCGACAGACTGCTGTCACTGTCCTGCTCCACAGACAGATTGAGGAGATCGTTCCTCCCCCAAACTATGCGACTCTTTAATTCCACCAGGGGGGGTAAACGTTAATATTTAACATTATACATAGTTATTGTCTGTTTTTTTCACCTGTATTATTATCATTCTTTAATTTAATATTATTTATTGTATCAGTATGCTGCTGCTGAAGAATGTGAATTTCCCATTGGGATTAATAAAGTATCTATCTATCTATCTATCTATCTAAAATGGGAGAAAAACCTAGGAAGCTGCGATTAACATTAATTATAGTCAAGTATCCTTTTTGAATATGAATAATATATTTCCATTGCATTTCAGTTTTTACTGTTACACTGTGCAGGATTAAAGATAACTGTGTCCTGCAACAGACTAGAGCACATTCTAGATTGCCTCTCCATGGCCATAAACCAGGGGTATATTTTAAACCAATGGATGCATGAATAACTGGATTGGTATTAACCCAGTTTTAAAATATGTACAAGTAAGCTTTGATTTCAGAGGCACCCAGGTGTGGAAATCTCAGCTCCAGATCTCATTCATTTTTACTTTATGTAAATTAATATTTAATGCATTTTTCTATGTGTATGTTAAAAAGTAATTTCAGAGGGAAAGTACTTCAAATGGAAAAATGTGAAAAGTGAAAACACAAACAAATTAACAACATATTGTAGGTTATGCAGCAGTTTATATAACCAAAGCTCACATGTTCGGCTATGTTCATGAACCCATAAGCTGGAGGAAAAAACTGTGGACTTCTTTGTCATGCATGACACTTCAATGCATGTGATTCCCTCACATGTGACATAGTAGATTTTTAGCTTAAGAAGAGCACTCTTTTCTTGAAAATCTTTGGTTGTAACACAAATGTTGCAGTGATACACTGTATAATTTGACTGGTAGGTTTCTAGATATTTAAATATTTTCAGGTCTTTTTTTTATTTCAGTGCATTTATCCTCCGTACAATTCATCAAATTGTATATTGTTCCTGCAGTTCTCTCAACACATGTAGTATGATATCCAGCAATTAAAGGTCCATTAACCTGTAAATTAAGGATAACACAACATTCAGCGGGAATCTTAATATGTATGAGAGCTAATTCAGTTTCTCATATATTGCTTTATTGCTGTTTAATTGCAAGCTTAAAAGGATAAGATGTGTCAATTTAAACAAATTATATCATTTAACAAATGCTATTTTCCAAAATGTACAGTATATGTACAATATTCTTTTTGGTACAGTGTGAGTTTGTGCTCTGCTTATACTTGGCTAATTTTTAAGACAAGGTTGCTAATGCATTATTTTTTCCCTCCTATGTACTTGAACACAATTGCTGTATTAAAGCAGGAAACAGTAATCCACCTAAGCAAAGTCTTTAACTCATAAAAGTCCACATGAATCCATTGGTAACAGTGTACAGGAAATAGTGTATTCCTCCTGCCTCCTTGAGACAAATGGATCACAAATATAAACATGCATTCTTTTTTAATACAAGACAACTGAAGAAAATGCAAAATGTTGTAAGTTTAAATGCATAATTATTTAACCCTCACAAATGATGCATTTCTTTATACCTCAGATAACAATTTAGTTATTTCAGTCATATATTATCGCTAAAAATGATTTCAGTATAGATATTTGCAAACTGTTTTTCTTTGTGAATATTTCATTTTAAGACATGTATTTAAATATTCTTTTAATACAGCACTCTGACCAGGTAAATTATTTGGTAATGAAGCTGATTTTTAACATGACTTGCTCTGTTTGGTTGGGCATTTCTGTGTATTACTAATCTTAGCAGTTATATGACACATTATGTTAATATAAAACATCAGTAATACTGGCAGGGGGTAAATTGTCCTTGAAACAAGTAACAATTGCAGAAAGTGGAATGTATTATCCATCTCCTGGGCCTGACAATATTAATTTATCTGTCAATCATCTCTATAGCTAAGACTGCTTTGATAATCCCCTGGGTGTATTATAATTAAGGTGCTGTCGCACTAAACTAAGAGGCATTTGGTGCATAACAAGACAATATCTCAAAAGTAATTATCACAGATACTGGTATGCCTTTATGTAGTTATTGAAGTGACATTTCATGGAAGCTCAATGATTATATAATAAAGAATAAAACAGATCCATATGTGTAAAAATGTTACATAATCTGAAGAACATGTAGTCACTCTGAGCCAGTGGTGGAAGAGGAGACTAGAATCTATAGAGGTGCCAAATCAAATCTATCGACATGACTTAATGTGCTATATGACCTGGGGTGCTTACTTGTCCTGGCTGTATCTGGAATGTCTTCTTTTCTAAGGCCGCTGAATCAGAAAACCTTCTATAGACACAGTACTATACTGTATGTGTGCTAATTGAAATTTCTATGTTTCACGCAATTTTTTGCTATAGCATAGCTTAGGTTAAGTCTTTCTTATGTTTCTGTAGTGTAGTTGGATCCAGATCAGTGATGGGGTTCCTCGTCATATACATTAATATTATGCATTGTACCTTTGCTTTGTTGATTAACAAACTAGGTCTCTTACAAGAGGAAGAATGCCTGTTTTAACAGTATTACATATTTAGCAAATACTGAAATGCATACATTTTAGCTTGTGATTATTTTCCACTGCAGAGAGCCAACAGTCTGTGTTGAGATTGTCATCAGTCATAGACTTGTCCTGGTAAAGTTGTCCTGCAGTTTGTCAATGGTGACAGTGTTAAGGCATTACACACACACACACTGCCATGTTTCTTGCATTTGTACTATTTACAATTACAAATACATTTCTTTTTTTATTTCAAGTGGACAAATTTCTTCTCTAAATCTGAGCATGCAAATGAAAACATACTATATATTATTTGTATTGTTATTTAATACATTTCAAGATATAACACCTGTCTCAGTACTAAATCCCAAGAAACTTCATATTTAATTTTAGAAAAGAATGCTCGAGTATTGTTACTAGACACTGCTATATGTTAATATTGTGTAATGTACCAAAGAAAAGTTCCTGTCAGCCCAATGTAATTCTAGTAGAATGTAGCGGCCATTTGTGTTAAAGAAAGTGTCTCTAAATGCATAATTGCAGCTTTTCTTGAATTAAGAAATATTAAAGTATCACTAACAACACTCATCAGCACTGTTCCAGGGAGAAAACCAGACTGAAACGTGTGTTGCAGTGCTAAAAAGGGTGTACTGGATGATAGCAGATAACTTAACTGGATTTAGCTTCTCCCCACTAGTACCAACCCTCATCTTTAAGTGGTGTCCAGCAGGAATGTCAATAACTCTGCTGGATATTGGGTGGAAAGGTCACAACTAATGAGTAATGCAGGTGGCCCTTCTACAGAGGTACTGCATTTATTGCAATGAGTGGTCCTAAGTACTTAGTGATAAAGTTCATTGTTGACAATAAGAGACTTTTGCCTGTTAAAAAAATAGAGTATGTTTAATATCAGCCTTTTCTGCAAACATCGGTCCAGCTGAGGAAGCAAACGATAAGATAAACATACTTTCTTTGGAAAATGTTGTGAACCTGCCTGCACAAGGAGATATTGATTGTTGAAATGGAATAAATTCTGGAAGATGAACAATAAATATAGGGAGTGAGCTGAGCTGTTGTCTTTGACTTCATTGTCTAAGACAAATTGTTAGAGTCCAAAAACACAAAACAAAAACTGTATTCTAAAGGAAAATCTAATATCCTAACACAGCCTTATACCTTAATATGCTAAGAAGAAGACTGTGTTTTTTCAAAACTAGTACATGGCACCTGCTGTGACCTCTTTTTTTAATAGTTCCCAAATTATGAGGTCATCGATTAATAATGCACAACACATGACCATCCACACAAGCTATTATTACTAAGAAACAACATTCTCCCATGACCCAAAATACAAAATATTGGCATCCGCACTCAAAAACAAATGCTCCCAAAGGCTTGGCTTGAAGTTACCAACATAATGATGATCAGAATCATCAACACAAAGAAAAACAAAAGTAAAAGTTGCAAAATTGGTCACATGATTTCATGTTGATAAAAACTCAGAATGATGTAGAAAAAAATTCAGAATCATGACACAAACCTGAAGAAAGTATACGACTGCCTTCCTAGACATAATGGCAAAACATACAATTGGCAAAATTCACAATGGAGGAAGTTTTTCAGCCAGTCTTCACAAAAACACCACCTCTGTGAAAACAATTAACATCAATTGGTTATGAATAGTTGACTTTGCAAGGCCAGGACCTTGAGCACAACCTACTTCATTCACAAACAAATATGTGGGATGACCTAGCACTCAGCTAAGAGAATGGTTCTGAACACAATAAGTAATGTGAAAGAATAATTATAGGGCAACATAGCATTCATCTTAAAGAAATATCATAAAGGCTTAATAAATGTCAGAAACCTGTTCAGGCACACCAGGAAACCAGATAAAGGTCAAGTGAACAACAAAATGTACACTGAAATATAAGAATTGGTTTTGGAAAATACTGAGATGGTCAAGTAAATAATGTACCAGAAGAAAGGTTGATGTAATATACAAAATGTACTGAAGGATGACTAAGAGATGACTAAGAAATCAGCAGATGTCCTATAAACAATGAGAATGGACAATTGTTATATGCACAGAAGGTGCAAGGTATAAGAAGAACCAGAATATAATATAACAGACTTTTATTTTATATAAGTCATTTGGGTGTAAACCAATTAACCAACCAGAGTAAAATGTATGCATTGATTGACACTGTATGTGAATTCAGCAGTTTATATAATGAACCTCTATTCTTTGTTTATTCTGACCATGCTGTTACAAACTGCTTTTGAAGAATGCTCCCTCCAAGGCATTTTGCCGAGGAGCAATTAAAAGATACAATGAACAGCTTTTCTCCTGCCTGATTACTGAATTGTCCTGTTAGAGGATGTTTCTTTCTTTAATAAGATGTTAAATTTCTATCACAGTAACATCTTTATTGACAAAAGACAGGGTTCCTATATTGGTGATGTGAGGAACTGCAGGGATACTGATTGCAACAGTGGTCACTTTATGGTGAGGATAAAGTACAGAACATTCATTCTTTCAAAACCTCTGGGAAGGAGACAGAACACAGAAGTATAATGGTGCCCATCTGAAAAAGTACAAAGTATAGATGCAAGAGCACCAAATGAGAAATGCACAATAGAGATACTGAGCTCAAATAGAAGGAAACACCAATATCATAAAGGTTAAAAGGATAGTAAAGACAATAGCTGAGAAGGAGGTAGGATTCAAAAACAGATGGAAAGGAGATGAATTTGCAAGGGAATCGCAAACCACAAGAATTATTGATGCATGCTATTGAGAAGTCAAGTAAAATGACACCTTTTATCTTACCTAAAGAAGGGCACTGATTTGCCTGGAAAGTTTGCATATTGTAATCTTTTTAGTTAGCCAATAAAAGGTGTAATTTTGCTTGTCTTCTCACTACATTCATAATGACTAACACGGTACAAAACTCTAGTACTACTTGATGCATGCTAAGAAGAGAGTCTGGGAAAAGAAGGTTATGGAGGAAATAAAAGAGCTGCCACAAAGAAATCAAGAGTGGTAAATGTATGCAAAATACAGTCTCTGATGAAGGTCTGATAGACCGAAACGTTAGTTTAGTATTTTGTTAAACTTAATTAGGTCAATCTTTTGTCAATCATTTGGTTGAGAAACCTTTTTTTCTTATGGTAGGCCTTACCTGCATTTTTTCGTTCCAAACCAAAAGCTCTTGTGTAAGTATGTTTTTTTTTTCATTTGTTTCAAGCCTGATCGTTTTGTTAATGTGCACATTTAAAAGACTTTGTATATAGTTTTCTTATATTCGTTTATCAAAAAACCTTTTTAAAATTTTTTCTTTTTTTTCAATTTTCACTGATTTTTTGGGATTTTTTATAAGTTATTCGTGACTGTCTTTGTTGTTTGTTTGAGCACTTATCCTTTTTTTAGAGCACTTATATTTTACTTTTTTAGCACTTACTTTATAATAAGCACTTATTCATCAGGGCCTGGGACTGATATAAAATCCATCTGCCTTATGAAATGTACTTATTTGGGGGCTTTTCAACTTGGAACAACAGGAGGCAACAGGAGAAAAGAGAGTGAGTAGGCCAATTTTAATAAGAAAGATTCTTTTTATAAAATCTCTTTGAAAGTACTCTAAGGTGTTTTTTTTTAATTAAGAAATATTAAAAACAAAACTATTTAAATATTTTTAGATATATTTATTAGAGGGGGAGGTGTATTTAACAAAAAATTTTTTTTTTCAGTTCTCTTTCAGAATCCAAAATGTACAATTGTACTATTAAAAACAGATTTTCGGTGCTACAACCAGAAGGGTACCCAGAGGTCATGGATATCCCATCTTCTAATGAATTGAGTAGGCCAGGGATGGAGAAGAGGTGTTTTAAGATCCTGCAGGGTATCTATCACTTGGAAATTATTCATGGGGCTTTAAGATCAAACCAGATTCGAAAGGGTATGAAAAAGCATTCTGAAAAGCTTTCAAATTTTATAAAACCGGCTTGTCCTAACGAATACACATTAAATAGGATTTGCCGGAATATAGCTGATTGGTTATATCAAAACCATAACATACTTAAAGATCATTACGTACGACTAATTTATATTATATTGGGAGAACAGTCGGAAATTGAGGATAATGAAGTAGAGAAAACAATTCATTTTGTGAAGGTACGATATAAAGCAAAATTGGCCCAATCTTCAACAGGAATACTAAAACCATTTTTAATTTCAGAGTGTATTCCTGAACTTGGGATCAATGTGGAACAACATCTCCAGGCCATTCGGGAGTCAGATCCGAGAGAGGAACAAAGGCAGATTAAAAGGGGCAAAACTAGAAACTTGAACCTGTCCCGAAACTCCACAATTGGCTTCAAGCACCAGGGTCGACACGTTTCCAGGAGGACTGCACTCTTCGATTGAGTTGGAACCAACACAGGATATGATTCTTGCAGATCTGGTCAGAAGGGTTAGGGAGGCCTAATCAGGAAATAACCGTTTTTCTTCTAGTTCCTCATCATACCTGTCGATCCAGCAAAGGAAAAGGATTGCACAAACTATTGATGATTTAAAGGATGGGGTGGACGTGACAAACAGTGGTACTCTTGACAGGGCAGATTTAGAGCAGGGTTTGCCAGCTTTTGGATCATGTTCTGGTTTTGCACAAATAACAGCTTTAGCATATGGTGATGTGGGTGTAAATAAAGCACATACTCCAATTCTGTTGGAATGTCTTTTGTCCTCAGAGGAGGGTGAGGGAAAGGTGAGTAGTCAGAATTCTTCTCTGGTATGTCCTTTTTCGACACCTTCATCTAGGAGGTTGTCATCATTTGAAGGTGTAATGGAGGAGGAAGGCGGATGTACCAAGGGCAAATTTGAAGGGCAAAAATAGGTATTGTTTCAGACTGAATCACTGGTGAATAGAGAGATGACAGAACGGGAGATAATGTGTGGGGAAGTGGAGCAGAAGGAAGAGGGTTGTTTTGCTGGAGAAATAGGATTCGAGGGCACAAATATTCGTCTAGTGGATGGTATGGGACCTAGTGGGGATTTGGAATCAGAGTGTGCAGCAGGAAAGAAACTTACCATCAGAAATGGGAGGAGTGATGACAGTGGAGACTGCAGAGATCAAACTTGATGTTTTTCCAATAGGATCTGAGACCTGTCCTCGCCCGGTCGATACCTTGGAAGTGGTGGAGATGCCAATAATCCATGAACACACAACACATAAGAATTTGGATTCGAACTTGGACCCTAAAAAAACCCTTATTTAACTATAGGGGACTCCAACCTAGGAAGAATAAGGGAGTTTAAAAACGACCAATTGGAAATAAATAGCTTTCTGGGGGCGAAAATTTGTAACCTACAATGTATTTTGGCTAAACTTACCCCTAGGGAGGAGGTTAGAAGAGTAATATTTTCCATTAGTATAAATAATCATGAGACCAGGTTGGTTACTATTCGCAAGCAGATGAAACAGTTGCTAGCTATAGTGCAGAAGAAATTCACGAAGGTGCTGATTCATATTATGAAGCTGCCTTACTCTGTGGATGGAGAGTATGTGGACTTCATTATAGAATTGAATGAACTGTATGGGAAGGAATTATTGGAGAATGTGTTGGAGTGTTATGGTGCTGGACATATGGAGTTTGAACCAGATGGCATTCATTGGATATGATGTGAGGCTGCACTAGTGTTGGATTTGTGGCAGGAGCAGGTAAACTCTTTGATGGGTCTCCACCCAAGAGGTTAATATTTATAACCTTTCCAAAAATTTCAGGTTAACAGAAAGCGACATATCTCTTTTACGGAAAGAATTAACATTTGTCCCAACCCCTCAGGATGTGGACCTAGAACTTCTTAAAAGAGATATGTTCGCATATCATAGGAAGCTTAAACTGTTGGACTATTTTGATTCAGATAGGAAGATGACAACAAAACCCCTTGTGTAACATCGCAGGTGAGCCAGCCAGTTTTGGATGTGTTTAAAAAAGACACAGAATTTTTTAATCAAATTGAGTTTATGAACCAAAACAGACAGAATCTCACACTGGCTGAAAAGAGATCTTTCCAGACCATAAGGCGGCAGAGAGATCTAATTATAAAACCGGCTGATAAGGGCTCGATGACGGTTATCTTAGATCGTGCACAATACCTATACGAAGCCCAAAGACAGTTGTCAAACCGTCTACATTATAAGCCTCTAACTAAACTGATACAGGAGACAACTAAGAAAAAGGTAGGCCTTATTTTAGAGAGATTGTTCCAACAGGGCTATATTGAGGGTAAGAAGAAAAGGTATCTGATGGGTCCAGACGGTCCCTTTTGAAGTTCCAGGAGGACATCCGATTGTATCGGACTGCTCCTCAGAGTCATATCACGTATTGGAATGGATCGACCACTTCTTAAATCCGGTTTCCCAGAGGCATAAGTTACATTCGGGATACATAGCACTTCCTACACATCTACAGGTCTTCCCTAAAAATGCGTTTCTGTTTACAATCAATGTGGGGTCCTTGTACACGAATATCAGTACAGAGTTGGGCCTCAAGGCAGTGCAGAAAATGTCCCATAGGTTTCCGGAACCAGATAGGGGTATCCTGGAATTGCTAGAACTGAGCCTTAGGTGTAATGATTTTGAATTCAACGGAAAATTATACCTACAGACCTATGGGACAGCGAAGGGGAAGAAGTATGCCCCGGCCTACACCAACATTTATATGGCCAACTGGGAACAGACAGGATTTGAGAAATGTGCTCGGCTGCCACTTTTATATTTAAGATATTTGGATGATATCATTGGGGTGTGGTGCTTCAGTTTGGAGGAGTTTCAGTGTTTTGTGGAGGTTTTGAATGAACATCATGCTTACATTAAATTACAAGTTAAAACTAGTAATAATTCTTTGTCTTTTTTAGAAAGAGATTTTCTTTGCAGAGACTGAGCAGGGTAGAGTTTTGCATTCTAGAGTGTTCTTTAAACCCACAGATACACACACACTGTTGCACACCTCCAGTTTTCACCCGAGGCACACCTTCAAAGGGATTGTCAAGTCGCAGTTGATCAGATTTTTTAGAATCAACACCTTACAGTCAGATGTTGAAAAGGCCATCCACGTAATATTCAGAGCTCTACGTAAGAGAGGATATTCAAGGCAGATCTTGAGGGAGATAAGGTACAAAGTGCAGTCTATGTATAAACAATATCTGATCAGGATTGAGAATACGAAGGGAGGCAGAATAGGGGTCCCCCAATTGGATGAGCGTGACTGGGCCAGTCTTTATATTCTCGATATATTGTTTTTAACTATGCATGAATCATCATGGGAGGAGGATAGCGGACACATAGATTTGGAACTCAGAGAGGAGAATTGGAATGAGGGGTTCGTCTCAAATGTGTATAGCTTCTGTATTTGGGACAGAATGGTAAGGGAATATGGGTGCCTTATGAGGAGTAAATTGTCCTTGGGAGGAAATGGACATGGGGACCCTGATTGGTTGTTGCCAGTTTGGAGCCTGACCTGGCAGGTGAAGCCTGGAATGCGATGGGATATGGAACAACAAGAGTTCTTTTACCTTAAAGATTCTGAAAAGATCTCACTGGATTGCCGGAAGATCTTGATGGCTGCCTTGGCCTGTAATTGTTGTGACACCCAGAGGAGACAGGGGGTTATTTGGATGGGTAAACAGATATGTATGCACCAATGGTTACGATTTCAGTCTTTCACCATGAACATAGACAGAAGTACAGTAATCTGGTATTTGGAAGGGATTGATTCTTTACTTAGTAGGATAGATACAGTTATTAGTGATAAGGGCAGGGACCCTGATGTTAGGATCTCCTTTCAACAACTTCAGGGGGTTAGTGGGCTGTATGTGAGTATAGGCAGACTGGAGTTGGGGGTGGAAGGAGGATAAAAAAATGGCTGGTGTTTTAAAGTATTAGGTTTTCTTAGAATAAATCTAAATCAAAAGAAAAAGATTAATGTACCATGTTTTCACATGAATATATTAAAATGTAACATTTAAACTAGTTAAATGACACTTTCTTTAATGATCCCAAAGCACAGGAACATCTGAAGTTTGTCACCCTCTGTATCTAATTGTTAAATTAATTCTTATAATAATATACCCTGTGTTGACTTAAATATGAAGAGTGCACTTCATTGACAACAGAGCTGTTATATTATGCACTCTCATCTAATGATTATATGAAGTAAGACATTTATTAGGGGACTAAAGAACGAATAAATGAATCGGTGCACATGTATATATCCTGAGAGATGTGCTCATTAATGAAATTAATTAAACTGGAATGTATTTATTTGCATATATCTGCATATAATATGTACTATTTAATGTAGAATGTGCTTGTCACAGGGCTTATCCAGCTTTACTTGTTTATTTTCGTTTTTTGACTTTTATCTGCTTTACTTATATTGATTTACACATATTATGACAGCTGAAAGAAAGAGTACTTATTTATTAGACTTGGTAGCCTGTTGGAAGTTTACATTTTCATATCTCCCAGAATCCCACTTTTCATGAGACTGACACTAACCTCTCATATTAGCAGATGATGAAGTCAAACACAAAAGTGCAGGGAGGAGGCTTGAAAATAACGAGTGAGCATTGCTAAAAAATTAGCATTTGAATGCATTTTAATAACATTAACTACAGGCACCAATCATAAGTTATAATATTGCCAAATGGCTTGTTTCACTGAAAAACAACAGCACACCTTTTATAGTCTTAAATTTATTTTTTACTTCTGTGCGTCTCTGCTTATATAAATATTTTTGAACCGCAACACGCTCAAACAGGGAAGTCAACTAACTGATGTGATTGCTTTTCTAAAAGCTTACATTGGCATATTAAGGACCATGTTGAATGTACAGTAAATGGAGTGATTAAAAAAATCCTTTTCTCAATATAGCTCTGTATAAAAGTAAACATATTTGCTTTATAAAGATGTGTAACAGATGCACACGAAGAAATGATTCATCATTTCACAAGTCCAGATAAATTCACACCCTAAAGCATTTTGGGAAAGCTAATTTGCATAACAAATGTGATTGGCTCTAGAGCCAGAGTAACAGAGCTGTCCTCTCAGCAGCCAAACATCTAAATTGTCCCCTTTTTGTAGGATGCAGCAAGGGATACTTGAAGGTACTTTTAAGTTGCATTTTGGGAGAAATATCTAGCATTTTGAAACATGCTATTGCTGACGACAAATATTGGCTTAAGTGGCACCATTACCGAAGCATATGTAAAGACCAAATATTAGCCTGATATTATCAGTTAGGGAACTACCTAGAATCTAACATTACTGAAAACAATGTTTTGCACACCAAGGTCAAGGCCAATGTTACCACCACCAGAGACAAGTACTTTGTTTTTTGAAAACTGAAAAGATTATCAAGTGCCCCCACAGAGGTTCAAAAGCTGCATTTCTAAGACCATAATAAGACCAGTGTTTATTTATAGTGAATTAACCTGGGGGCTATTCCACAAAGCAGAAGCTGGGCTTATTTCAACCAGTTTTGGTTCTATCAAAGATGAAGTTAGTGTAGTGTGGATTGGGAGTTTATGAAATTAACAACTGGTGAGACAGTTGACAGGTTCTGAGGACTTTTTTTGCATATCTAAAGTTGATGTATTAGATAGTTATAGTATTGCTTGAATTCATTTGATATATTTATTACAAGATGTTAAAACATTTTAATCTAAAGTTAAACCTAATCTGTTCTTCGAAAACACCAACAATTACTAAAATATCTCATTTAAATTATTATGCTATTCTTCCCCACTGCTTTTTTGTCATTGAAAGGCAAAAGAAAATCACATAGTAATAAAAATACATTATAAAGGCGTGTTCCATGAACCTAAAATCAGTCAGTAAACCTCTAACACTAAGTAGGATCAGAATACTCACAGTAGTATAAAGTAGAACAAAAAAAGGCCACACGCAAAAACCTTTTATTGTCAACTATGGCATGCTCCTTTCCTTGAAAATCTTATTCAAGTGGGAGCTTGTGTACTATGTAAACCTTTTAAAACTAGAGTATACATTTCAGTTACATTGTGCAATCAGTTATTCTGAACAGGGCAAACCCTTCCACAGGAGTGACAGTTAAAACTGGGCCACTCACCCAACCAGTGACAGAAGCTGCAGTTTTATTTTTGGTTAGTAAAAAACTAATATATGTTTGTTTATAAATTTATATTTTAGCAATTCTGAAGTTTGTTCTCTTACATAATTTTCTCTTGTTGCCAAGTACGCTTTAAATAACTTCGCTACTGAATGCATAATTGCTTCAAATGTTTGAAGTCTGACATTCACAATCTAGTATATTTATAATCAAACTGGACAATTCAAAGGAAACATTTCTTAAAGTGGATAATGCCATTAATATTTAATTATGCAGTTTTTTGTGTTATTACAGATCAAATATTACTTTTTATTCAGCTGCTGAAAGACCACCACTGTCTCTGGAAAATTGTCTTTTATTTATAACTACATAAAGCTCTGCATTTATCAAACTATCCCATAATACACCATGCATCCCTTCAACTACACAATTGAAGTTACATGTCCTCAGTCTATAGATGTTACATTCTCTTCTGAGTCACTTTGAGCCATAATTGATATTTTAAACAGATTTATTCATTTCCCCAGTACTCCACATGGGGTAATATTAAAACAATCTACATTCATGTAAATAGCTGCGTTTCCTGGATTTCTTCATGCCCTTTAAAGCTCACAATCTGCCCTAAGACTTAAGAGTTAATCTGTACAGACCTAAGAAAAGGAGGTGTATGGTCATATTTCCAAGTTATAGTAATGGGCATTGCAGCAGGTTTTTGTATTTACTGCAGGCTAACAATAGAATACCACATTGCAGTGTTAATTCTATTAGAAATAAATCCATAAATTAACAAATCTGTATAATGCATTCTAAGAATATGTCTTATTTTTCCAATATTTTTTCTAACTGAAAGGTTCTGAATATGCGGTCAAGTGGTAATTCAGTAAAGCTAATATTAAAATCCTCCACATTAAAATGTGACTAACTTAATACTGTTTAACATTTCCACAAAATACTGGGATGATGAACATTTTACTGGCAAATTTTTTCTCTTTAATCCACAATAGGTGCCGTCACAAAATTTAATTGGCAGGAGAATTTAACTATGTATTAAACCATGTTTTAGATAATTCATCCTCAACTACACTATATTAAACGACCTTAAATTTTTATCAAGGATTATAAAAGACTAGCAAAATACCCGCGCTTCGCAGCGGAGAAGTAGTGTGTTAAAGAGGTTATGAAAAAGTAAAGGAAACATTTTAAAAATAACATAACATGATTGTCAATGTAATTGTGTTGTCATTGTTATGAGTGTTGCTGTCATATTATATATATATATATATATATATATATATATATATATATATATATATATATATATATATATATATATATACATACATACATATACACACATACATGCACTTACAATAACATAGAAATCAATATAAATAACATTAACATCATTATCATATGAGAATATGAATATATAAGAAGCACATTAATAATTTATATTTATATGAAAACAGTAAAATCTTCTTCTATAATTTGCTACCGTGGCTATTCGTTTGTCTGTCCAGGATTTTGAATCACCTGTAGCTCGCAAACCGTTTCACCTATTGACTTGAAATCTGGTACACATATAGTACGTCACGTCTGTTATCCGCTTTATGGGTGATGATTGTATTACTCTTTTTATCTTTATTTTATTTTATTGTAGAATCAACTCCTATCTGCGCACACCAGGGCGGCCGTGGGTGGATGCGTATGGTGTATTCACTCCATGTTATCGTGCATTGCGCTGTCACTGGTATTTTGATAAAAGAATTTGAACAACATATAAGAAGCATAGAAATTATTAAACAGTAAAACATTAACATTTAAGTAGTAAAGTTACATTGAGTACTACTGCAGTGCCTTCGGGTATACCTCATTTTTTCTTTGCCCATTACATGTTTAAATGTATACATTTTTTGGTGTACCTACCCGAGAACACACGACATATAACCGACCGTGGGAGAAGCATGGATTTTAAACACGCGTTGAGTTCATCTGCTGGTCTCAGTCGTGAAATAACTGGTAATGTTTGACTAAAATCTACAGCGAGTAAAACGACATTACCTCCTTTTTTTTTTTTTTTTACAATCTCTGAGATCTTGCTTTTTTCGGTTCAAGGCTTCATAAGCTCTTTTATG
This sequence comes from Erpetoichthys calabaricus, assembly GCF_900747795.2. Classification (NCBI taxonomy): domain Eukaryota; kingdom Metazoa; phylum Chordata; class Cladistia; order Polypteriformes; family Polypteridae; genus Erpetoichthys; species Erpetoichthys calabaricus. The sequence goes on along the minus strand of NC_041394.2, from coordinate 205,464,653 downwards.
TCCCATGGTGTACTTATCCCAACCCATCATCTTTGAATGTTGCAAGACTTTCGCCTTGTATGTAGATCGGGATAATTACATTCATTGCATTCCTAGTCTGAATCACAATCTGATTGTATGGGTGGTTACCTGGCAGGTAACGCTTATGGTTGGTCATCAAGTCGTCTAACATCCGCTACGTGCCCTCTTTTAATTGCGAGAAGCAGATATATATAGCCAAATTCTCGCTCTTCGTTGCGGCGAAGCACTGCTTTTAATTTTTTATTAAGAAAACCTTTTTAAACGGATCGAAAATATACCAATAACAATTTGTTAACGATGTTTTTTTGTGAAGCTCGCTTTTCACAGCTGTCGCGCTACGGCGTGTGTTTCGTTTCTTTGACAGTATATAGATCGTGGTAATTACATTCATGGCATTCGTTTTCTGAATCACAATCTGATTGTATGGGTGGTTACCTGCCAGGTCACGCTTCTGGTTTGTCAGCAAGTCGCCTTACGTCCGCCATGTGCCCTCTTTCTGTTCCCAGAAGCAGATCATAGAATGGTTTTAATAGTTTACTTTCAAATAATGCAGAGTATGCGACATGTGTTTCTCCCTAATTCTGGGCTCATCAGGCGTACACAATCACTGCATCCCCTCTCGGGAATCGAATCTCTATCGTCAGCGCCAGAGGTAAAGCCCCTAACGTTGCGCTACGGCGTGTGGTATGTTTACACCTCGTGTCTTCTCATTAAACTTTTATCTCGCGAATATGTTATTGCAATCCGCAGCGGGAGCGTTTCTATAAACTTAATTTAAACTTACGTTTTACACCGTGCTTTGTTTCCCTTATGAAGATGCTTGTATGGTTCACTCGCTCGCTTCTTATTGTTTCGCTCCCTTCTCAATTGTTTAATGAATTTTTTGTTCTTCGCTGTTTGCGGCGCCAGAGTTGAAGCCCCTAACGTTGCGGTCAGCAAGTCAGCTAACATCCGCCATGTGCCGTCTTTCAGTTGCGAGAAGCAGATCATAGAATGGTTTTAATAGTTTACTTTCAAATAATGCAAAGAGTATGCGACACGTGTTTCTCCCTAATTCTGGACTCATCAGGCGTACACACTCACTGCATCCGCTCTCGGGAATCGAATCTCGAACGTCAGCACCAGAGGTGAAGCCCCTAACGTTGCGCTACAGCGTGTGGTTCGTTTATACCTCGTGTCTTCTCATTAAACTTCTCTCGCGAATATGTTATTGAAATCCGCAGTGGGAGCGTTTCTATGAACTTAATTTAAACTTACGTTTTACACCATGCTTGGTTTCCCTTATGAAGATGCTTGTATGCTTTACTCGCTCGCTTCTTATTGTTTCGCTCCCTTCTCAATTGTTTAATGAATTTTTTGTTCTTTGCCGTTTGCGGCTCCTCCTTCATTTCTCCCTACTGCGTTCACAGTCTTTTCACGTGATTACGTGGGAGGCGTGATGACGTGACACTCAACTCCTCCTCCCACGGCCATCGAGCTGCCGTCCATTACAGTATATTGTGAAAAAACAGGTTCCAGTTATGACCATTACGCGTTGAATTTCGAAATGAAACCTGCCTAACTTTTGTAAGTAAGGTGTAAGGAATCAGCCTGCCAAATTTCAGCCTTCCACCTACACGGGAAGTTGCAGAATTAGTGATGAGTCAGTCAGTCAGTGAGGGCTTTGCCTTTTATTAATTAGTATAGATATATATATATATATATATATATATATACACACATATACATATTTACATATCTACACATATATATATACACATATATATATATATATATATATACACATATACATATCTCCATCTATCTATATATCTCTATCTATCTATGGTCAGTTCAGCACTCCGGTTGGAATATGACCAAGCCGTGCAAGCTTACTGTTAAGAATGCAACGTATAGTTGTACAGGAGAAAAGCAATCTTGCCTCAAATCAATGGCAACCTTTTGTAGGTCTATGAACTTAATTTAAACTTTAGGTTTACACGGTGCTCTGTTTCCATAGTACCTGCACTCATGAATATATCTGTATGTGTCAGTCGCTGAAATCCCCGCGCTTGGCACCAGCGAAGTACTGCTTTTAAATTTTTATTAAGAAGAAAAGAAAACCTTTTAAAATTGAGGTAAAATATACCAATAACAGTTTGTTAAGGATCTGTTTTTTTGTGAAGCTGCCTTCACTCGAGTGATCACTTCGAGCTTTAAGCCTGAGAAATCACCCCGTAAATGCACACGTTTAATTGCACATCTGTTAATATGTATGCTTACACAGTACTAAAAGACACTCAACAATTACACAGTATTAAGACACTCAACAATTAACGTCATTTACCTTTGTTTCCGCGTTTGACTCGTGCTGTAAATCTCTTCCTTGTTTTCACTTCACGTGATTACGTAGGAGGCTTAATACGTGATGACGCGATACGTGACTCCGCCTCCTCCATTAGAGTATATGGACAAAAAACAGGTTCCAGTTATGACCATTACGCGTAGAATTTCGAAATGAAACCTACCTAACTTTTGTAAGTAAGCTGTAAGGAATGAGCCTGCCAAATTTCAGCCTTCTACCTACACAGGAAGTTGGACAATTAGTGATGAGTGAGTCAGTCAGTCAGTGAGTCAGTCAGTCAGTCAGTCAGTGAGGTCTTTGCCTTTTATTAGTATAGATTAAACCAATGTTTTTTTCAAACCTTTTCAGTGGTGGGACTCTTAGGTTGTTTATTTTATTTATGGCACTTCTCATCAAATTTCTCTTAGATCTACTTCTTATCATCATCACTCAATGTCACTAAAATTGTAATTTTTATTATTTCTTTAGGGACAATCTATCTACATCAGTAATGTATATAAAACTACTGATTGTAACTTTTCGATGAGATCTTTGGGCTTGACATTATTCACAGATTTTTGGACCACTGGAGAGGCACACTCTTGTCTCTTTATCAACCATTTGTACCCTTTTTGTCTTGTTAAATGGTATACTTGTAATCACAGAAAATCCTATCTTGAACATGTATGATGTAGAATTTTTAACAGCTTGTATTATCAGAGCTTTTTCACAAAATGAGGACATTTATTCTTAATTCCCAAAAACTACCGAAGAGGCACGTTTACATGTTTCAGTTTCAACACTGACATCGTTATGTATTTTAATTAATTTCTCTTCCACCATAAGACTGAAATTAAGATGGCTTGATAACCAAAGCAATAAATGGGTTCTTCAACCAGTCATTGTCTTTGGTATGCAAGTTTGAAAATGATAATTTAATTTTTTTGATTCTCTAAAATCAATACAATGATATCTTTATTCTCTGTTGGTACCAGTTTATTGGAACATACCAATGTTGGCCTGCTTTACCAACAAGCTGAACTTCTCTCTCAGAGGTTTGGTTTTGTCAGTGGAAGAAAAGATACATTTATATTGACTTTCAAGTTTTTATTTTTTTTAACTGTTTCTTGTTAATTACAGAAGAGCACTGTTGAACATACAATTGAGAAGCAGAGCACAGCCAGATAATCTTCAATGCAGGTGGTGGGGTCTCAACACATCAGTAGGGAGCTGCTCTACCAGCCAATTGAGTTCTGCAGCATTGTGATTGCATGCGTATGAGGTTCATTAGCATGCTCCATATATGAATGTTCCAGGGTGGTGTCTGAGTCACATTCACAAGATGATTGTGATTTATAAAGGGTAAATTACATAGAAATGTGGATGTGCCAGGTTTTATAAATCTGATTTTGTAGTGGATGCATTTTCCTGTCTTTTTGGCATGTGCAAACCAAGGAGAAAAATTAAACCAAATCAAAACTAGCTGCAGATTAGTTAAATTTGGTACTGATCTTATTCCACTCTTCACTGAGACAGCACTTAGACCTAAGGATCATCTCCTCTTAGCACACTACTTATGTAGTCTGGTCTTGATCTGTGGCTAGTTCAGTACTATTTCAGGTACACTGCAACAAATTCTTGGAATCTTATTCTTTTATTTAAACATTCATAAGCAGTTATAACTGTAAAAGAGGAAGGTTAAAATAAAATATATAATCAAAGCCATGGAAAAGACCTCATAAACTTTATGGATGCAGTTAGCTACCTATGTAAACTATTATACACCTTTACTTAGGAAAGTTGTTTTAGATGTTGGCAATTTGTTGTTGTAAAGAGCATTTACAAAACAAGGTCTGAGTCCTAAATGAGGAAGATGTTTCAGTATATGACACCATAAAGACTGATATGCATAAATCATCAACAACTGATAATTTAATGTTTTAAGTTAACCAAAATGATTTTTACACTTACACCGTATTAATGGATATAAGCGTAATCTCATATGACTAGAAAATACAAAATATTAGTACATTTTAAAAGTGGCTTTGAAAATGAATGAGTGAATGGAGACTGAGCAGCCCCATCTCATTATACACCAGTTAATCTGACATCTGTGCAGGGCAAGGTAATGGAAAGGCTAATTGCAGATTAAATTAACAGCTATCTACCAGATAACAACATAATATATAATATATAATAGTATAATTATAAAGAGAATATAATGGGCATTATATTACTTAACTCAAATTTTTAAAAGTAAGTTTGATCCCGAGCTATGTAGTGAAGCATAAAACTAAAATTACTTGTATATGTGAGGAACATTAAAAGCTTGATCAATTACTTATTGAAATACTAAAATAATTAAATTAAATGTAAGGACAATTTTTTCATGGTTGTTTATAATGGGACTTTATAATGGGGGTAGTATTTGAGAATAAGCCTTTCACTTAATATTGTTGTTCCAAATTGTGAAATATAAAAAAATATATAGAAGTTGCACAATTGGATGGAGCTGATCTAGCCATCTTGTTCCCTATATGCAGTGCCAACAAAACTAGTAAAAAGTGCAACGGATGTTCTTGCAGCGCCTATTCTAAACATTGTCAATAGTTCATTATTGCATGGCTCAGTACCTGAAGCACTAAAAGTGTCAGTCATTAAACCATTACTTAAAAATTCAGACCTAGACCCACACATACTAAATAATTATAGACTTATTTCAAACTTACCCTTTCTCTCTAAAATACTAGAAAAAGTAGTCGCCAGTCAGCTTCAGTCACACCTTACGCATTACAATTTATTTGAGAAATTCCAGTTTGGTTTCCGCACTGGTCATAGTACAGAAACAGCACTAACGAGGGTTGTAAACGACGTTCCGATATCCTCTGATGAAGGAAACTCCACTGTAATTATGTTGTTGGACTTGTGCAGCATTTGACACCATTGACCATTCTATTTTACTGCACAGGCTAGAAAATGATGTTGGGCTTACAGGCACCGTGCTCGCTTGGTTTAGTTCTTATTTATCAAATTGATTCTAATATTTATAGTACTCCATATTATACACAGAAGTTCAATATGGTGTCCCGCAGGGCTCAGTACTGGGACCTTTACTGTTTTCACTTTACATGCTTCCACTGGGATCTCTCATTAGGAAACATAATGTTAATTTTCACTTGTATGTACATGACACCCAGTTATACCTTTCATTTAGATCAATTGAAGTTATTCCGATGTTTTCTTTAATTAGTTGTGTTAGTAAATTAAAGGAGTGGATGAATGAGAACTACTTGTCTTTAAATACAGATAAAACAGAGATGTTAATTGTTGGAGGGAACGACGCTGATCACAACAATATTTTGTCATCATTTAACTCAGTTGGAATCCACATTAATTTCACTGAATCAGCCCGCAATCTAGGAGTTATCTTTGACTCTAGCATGTCATTTAAAGCGCATATTGCTAAGTTGTCCAAATCATGTTTCTTCCATCTTAAAAATGTTAGGAAATTAAGGTGCTTTCTAAATAAACAGGATTCTGAGATATTAATTCATGCATTTATTTCTAGTAGGATTGACTACTGCCATGCGGTGTTCACTGGATGTTCAAACTGTTCTTTATACAGCCTCCAGTTAATCCAAAATGCTGCTGCAAGAATTATTACAAGAACAAGAAAATACAAACACATAACTCCAGTTCTTAAATCCTTACACTGGCTCCTGCTTAAGTTTAGGGCAGATTTCAAAATCCTCCTTTTAAGCTATAAAGCATTAAATGGCCAATGTCTAGCTTACTTGTCTGAACTTATCATGACTTACAAACCAGAGCACACATTAAGATCTCAAGATGCCGATCTGCTTACGATTCCAAGGATTAATAAAATAACAATGGGAGATTGAGCTTTTAGTTACAGGGCCCCTAAACTGTGGAATGGTCTGCCTGCTACTATAAGAGATGCCCCTTTGGTCTCAGCTTTTAAATCCCAGCTGAAGACTCACTACTTCAGTTTAGCATATCCTGACTAGAGCTGCTGATTAACTGTACATACTGCAACTCTCTTGTTAGTCATTAGCACTAAAACATAAGTAACATGATAATTATAATTGGATACTAACCCTCACCTATTCTGTTTCTCTTCTCTGTACTCAAATGTGCTATGGTGCTATGGCCCACCTGCCAAGTTGTTTTGCCTGCCTAAGGTATAGTCATCCCTGATGGAGGATCGCAGGAATCATGGGAAAGAGGGGTCCTTTCATCGGACTGGCAGGCCCATCGCTGTTTCAGCAGTGGAATGGCCAAATGGAGGAGGCAGCTTGATGGATGAGGTCTCCAGGACTCTAAACAAATCCAAATCACATTATGTGATATCATCTACTGTCAAATTCTGATCCGTACTTCTAAAATTTTTATTTTTATACTGTATTGAGGATTTGTTCTGTTTTGTGTATTGTATTGTATTGTATTGACCCCCTTCTTTTTGACACCCACTGCATGCCCAACCTACCTGGAAAGAGGTCTCTCTTTGAACAACCTTTCCCAAGGTTTCTACCATTTTTTCCCTACAAGGTTTTTTTTTGGGAAGTTTTTCCTTGTATTCTTAGAGCGTCAAGGCTGGGGGGCTGTCAAGAGGTAGGGCCTGTTAAAGCCCATTGCGGCCATTGTGTGATTTTGGGCTATACAAAAATAAATTGTATTGTATTGTATTGTATAATCAAAACATGAAACTGCTAAATTTGGAAAGGAACCTGTCTGTCTTCAAAATATCATTGTAGAATTCCTAGGAGTTGTAGTAATGTTTTTACTGTTTTCAATAATAAAGATAATACATGCCAAATTAACTAATACCGTAGAGTCTCGCTTATCTGACATAAACGGGCTGGCAGAACGTCGGATAAGCGAAAATGTCGGATAATGGGAGGTGTTAAGAAAAAAGCCTATTAAACGTCAAACTATGTTATAATTTTACACATTACGAGCCTAATACAGTGGAACTTCAGTTCACGAACATCTCTGAACACATACAAATCGGGTTATGACCAAAAAGTTCGCTAAACTTTTGCCTCTGTGCACGACCACACACTCGGTATAGGAACAAGCCAGTTTCCCTTTCGGTTTGTGCGTGCCGATGATTTCCGCATGTGTTCAGTCTTTCCCTGTGTATTCCCTGTACAGCGTTAGAGAGAGAGCGCGAGAAAGAGACACAGACAGACAAATGCACGCGCAAGAGAGAGAGAGACTTGCACACACACGCAAGAGAGAGACACATGCACACACACACACACACACACACGAGAGAGAAAGAGAGATACACGCACACACACACACACACGCGAGAGAAAGAGAGACACATGCACACACACACACAAGAAAGAGAGATACACGCACACACACACACAAACACACAAGAGAAAAAGAGATGCATGCACGCACGCACGCACACACACACGCACGAGAGACACACATGTGAGAGACACACGCACGCACACACACACATGAGAGAGAGAGACGCACGCACACACACACGCACGAGAGAGACGCACACGCACACACATGCGCGCGTGCGAGAGACACACACACACACACACGCACGCACACACGCCAGAGAGGGCCAGCCACATAATCTACTGTAATCATGTTTTACAACAAAACAACAGAAAAATTTAACTGAAAAAATGAACTTAGCAACAAAAAAATAGACTATGCTCACGCTCGCAACTTGCAGTTCTTGTTGCAGATTGATGCGCTTTTTTTTTTTGTTTTTTTTTTTGCAGTGGGACGTCGGATAATACAGAATGTTGGATAAGCGAAGGTTGGATAAGTGAGACTCTACTGTATTACACAAATGATGTGTCTTCAAAAATTCCTGAATAACTTAAAAAATTCTTAATAACCTTCATATATCTTTTACCTTAAACATAAAAGTAATTTGTCCCATAATGCATCTGTAACAGCATTGTTACATAATAAAAACAGCAATGTATGCTCTGCTGTTTTCAAACAATGTTGTCCCCTGGACATCATCTGACTGTTGCATCCAGTGTGTTCTTTGGAGCAGATGGTAACCATTTTATGCAGCAAGGATGAGAATCTCTGTGGTTCTTCCTAGGTACTTTGTTCTCTGAATGTACGGGAAGGCCAGCTGCCCTAAGTAGAGAGAGTTTTTTGAGGTCCTGGTCATGAGTAAGGGTTGAAGTTATTATAAGATTAACAAGTGGATTGGCTCAGCAGCAGCTGCAGATGTTGTTAAGCTAGTTTGAGCATCCGTTAAAGATGATTCGGTATACCTACCATTGAGAGGCTAGACAAACATGACAGCTACTGTCAACATAGATAAGCAGAATCAGAACTACAGAAAAGCAGCTGCCCTAAAGTACAGCATTTTAGACAGATATGAGCAAACATAATCAGCAAAGAGAGTTTTCCAAATCTTTTTATTTTTATAACATTTTGTATTGTTTTGTCTGATAGTAAACTAACATTGTCTTATGGTATTCAAGAAGGCAGCAATACCATGACCTCACAGGAGAGAATGGCTATACAATGTAGTGGGTTTGAGTCACAGTACTATATGTAGGCAACCGTCCCTCCTTCCATGCATGCATGGAAGCAAGGAAATATATCAACTGTTACAATTAATTTTAATTTTGGTAGCTAGTTTTTGTCAGCTTTGTACACATTTATTGTTGTTATTAAACAGTTTTTGAACTCTCTCTAGCATTTCCACACATTCTTTTTGAGTTACTTCTGATGTGTATGTTGTTTATATCTCATATCATGATAGAGAAACACTTTTATCACAACATTTCTATTTCAAACAAGATTTGTGACTGTGTCTTTACGATACTAGACCTGGAATAAAGTCAAAACAATTTTCTGTGAGTGTCCACCTGTTTCTTGAAAATCTTGTGGTTAGTTTATTGCTGAATGTTGCAGCACATATACATGGCTATGCTCTTTAACTTTGCACCTTTGGATTAGTTCACTGCCTCATTTAGACATTTATTTTTTTTGACTTCTTGCTTGTTTATGTCTAACTTTAACCTCATTGTTTACAAGAAAACTTCTTTAATCTTCTGATTTAAATACTATATATAAAAAACGCTAATCCCATTGGAAGGAAGGCTCAGACTGTGGCGTTGCAGGTCATTGTTCTTTTCACAGGAAAAGGGAGAAACAGCACCACTGACAATATTTTCACGCCACTTTCCCTGGCAAACACAATAAACAACAGGTGAAAAGAAATACATGCAACAAAACAAAGGAGAATCGCATAAAATGGGATTTGTTGTGTACAGGAGTTGCTTCCATAGGAATACATAAACCTGTTTGGCCTGGTGATATGGATGGTTTTGTTATCAACCAACTTGCACCTTGCCATTAAAATACATTTATGGGAAACATGTTAGTGTGGCTTGTAGCGGTAGATGCTTGTGTCCACCTCTCGAACCCTCAGGTACCACTCTTGAGACCAGGTGAAAGTATAATAATAATTATTTTTATTATACAGTAGTGCACCAAGCACTCTCCTTACCACACTCATATAAATCACAATTCTCTCTCTATAAACAATCCTCCACTCCCAGACACGTCGCCACCCTACCTCCCAGCTCAGCTCAGTGTCTGGGCTTACCCAGAGTTCTTTTATAGTCCCTGACCCGGAAGTGGCTCCAAGCCAAACCCACAAGTCCGTTTTCCTTCCGGGTCAGGGCAAAGTCCTTTTCTTCATCCCGGGAGCACATCGCTTCTTCCAGTCACGTGACTGGGATGCACTCCCGGGTTATAGGGCATAAAAGAGTCCATGAGGCCCTTCGCAGCGACTCCTGGCGGCCCCCAAGGTATCCAGCAGGGCTGTGTATAAAAACTACAGAGTCCATGAGGCCCTGCTGGAACTCGGGGCACCAATATGCTGTCCGGAGGGCTCCTCCTAGCGGCCTGGGGGTGAGGGCCGGACTGGAAAGCCGGCAATCCTCCACAGGCTATATATTTTAAACTATTTACACATAAAAATATTAGTCTCTATTTTATTTGTTATTGTATGTTCCCATCTGTTTGAACTATATTGTTTTGCTTTACACAATTAAATACTGAAGTGGTTTTAGCAGCATGGCTGAAATCTTTTTATCATAATTAAAAACATATACTAATATTTTAATTGAAAATATATCCCAACAAGAATCCATATGCAAAATGGATAAAAAATATGAAAATACTCCTTTTAGCATACATTCAAGCTTTTGATAACTCAAGTTTATGGTTTTTGGGGCCAGGTCAGCAGAAACATGCTGTGAAGATGCTAAGCTGATGGGATATTAGTGATATATAGGATATAAATTCCACTCAGTGTAGCATTGGCTGTTATTGTGTTAAGATGTTCCGAGCACTTCCCAGAAATTAAAAAGTACTTTTTATCTAAAACTGTGGGCATCTGTTCAGGCCAGAGCCCTCCGTTTTGTCACACAAAGTGCTGAAATTCTCTTTTTTGGATTCTCTCTAAAAGGAAAAGGCAAACCCCTTAGCTTAAATTTGTTTTTGAAGAGCCTCTCCTTTTCCAGTCTTCACTATTTAAAGCTCTTGGAAAGCAATGCTTGGTTTCTCAAGATTATTTAAAATAATGATGCTAGTGATACAATAATTTCATGCACTTGCGTCAGTAAGCATTACAGTTTGTCCCTTAACAGCATGAAATGACATCATCGATGCAGAACATTGCAGTGGGAAACCAAATAGAAGAAGGAAAAAGAGTAGATAAACATTCAATACAAAGAAGAAAACTATAGAAACTTGGGAAGCTGCAGCCAGATACACAGATGATTAGGCTCTGGCAAAAATAGGAAAAGCAGAGATTTAGTCCAAACTGTAATACCCTTCTAGCCATTTCTAATGCATTTACAACACTATAAAACAGACAAAGCGAGTTTGACTTTTAAATATCACACCTCATACATATATGGAGTACAAACACACACATATACAAAGCAGGAATATCTAAATGCTAAAGGACAATCTACTATTGATGATCAAGCTGACAGTGTGAAGTAAAGCCACAAAACTGAAGAAAGCCATAATAAAAGCTTTTGCTAAGTTACCATGCCCTGACAAGTTTAAACAAAAAAGCTTTTTAAAACTACATAATATCATCTGTGCCATCCTCACTGCTTCAAGACCTTTGTGAAATTATTAAATTATCTGAAGTCTATTTGTAAATGCCAAACCATCTTGACATTTAATCACTCAGTCTGACTTTCAGTTACAACAAATTGTAAACAGATTGTTGATATATACATCAGTTCTTGATTTGTTACAACAAAGTTAAATAAATTCACAAATCAGTTCTGACTTGTAATTTAATTAAAGTATTCCTTTCAAAATATAACTAATACCATTAAAGACCATTACAAAAGCATTTTGTGAAAACTTCAATATATACAGTAATTAAGAAGATCCACATTTCTATTCAAGAAAACTGAGTGACAAAAAAAAAGATTGGGTAATATATACACTGAATATGTCACTTGTGATTTGTTGGATGAACTATAAGTGGTTGATGCCACATCTAGGTATCTGATTGACATTCCCATCTTTTCCAAATTTTTGTTAGAACTTAAATATTCCACTTATGTCTTTATCGGTTTTCTCCAGATAGTAATGCTTATTCCATATCCTAAAGTTCTGCGTGTTATATTAAATTACATAACATGAGTCAGTGTGTGTGTTTGTGGCATATGAAAAACTCAAAAAAGCAGGATGTGGGGTCTATAGATCACAGTTTTACTTTCAGACTTGGAGAAGTGTTGGGTAGATTTTCTGTAGATGAGTGAGTGTTTTCATTTCCACAGCTAACAGTAGTAGTATGACAAAAGTAAATCTGATTCAATATCTTGTGGGAAACAATTAAAACATAACTTCAGCAGTTTGGGGCGTTTGCTAGCACCTTACTTAAAAGCAATGAAATTTAGCCCCACACGGGTACTTAAATGAAACAAAAGATGGAACCAATAGTCCGCTAGAGACTATTCAAATAATACTTTTCTTTTTGAAGGCAGCATCAGTGTCAAGAGCAGGGTCAGTAATAATGATGGACTTCCAGTCACTTCTCATTCTATTTAGGTCCAGGAGTAGAAGAGGTGGGTCCAGTGTTGCGTGACTAGAAGTAGCATTTATGTTCATTTCAAAACTCATCCTCTGGTCTGAGAAGAACAAAGGGAGGACAGTGTAACAGTCTTACCCTTCCCTGTATCTCCCATTTCAAACCCAAGTAGCTGCTCCTCCTTCTGCGGCTAGCACGTAAAATATCTGTAGCATTTATAGACTCAAAAAGTTTCAAAATTCAAAATTGTTTTGGTATTAATTTAAATATTCATTCAATTGAGCCATCCTCCCATTTCCAACCTGCCCATTTAGTGTGGTGGTGATTTGGATCCTACCATGACACCTTCAAGCACAAGGTAGAATCCATCCATGGACAGACCATTATAGGGCAGACTCAAACATTCACATACAGCTAGTTTAGATTTATCAATCAAGCCAACAAACCAAAATGTGCAAATGTCACACAGACATAGTCTGAGATGGGTATACAACACTCCTGCGCCACATAGAAGAGATGAAATCAAAACAAGAATAACAGACAGACAATAATTAAATTATACCACAGTCTGAAGAAAACACCACTGGAGTGGTTTTCTGTGTGTTTCTTCTGTTTAAAAGAACTCAAAGGTGTCTTTTTCAGATATGTCCAGTAGAGCTGAGCTGTAGACTGTTTGAACAGAGCAAATAAAAATACTGTGCAAAATACTGCTTCTCAGCAGTGAGTCTACATTCAGCTTTGTACCCTATCACAAACTGTCAGTTCAGCTACCCTGCAAAGAAACCTCTTTTCTACACTTGTACTCCCAGTGTCATTGTTTTGGTCATTACCCACAGCTCATTACCATAGGGGAAGACAGGTGTGTAGATTTCCTGGTAAACCACAACCAGAACAGCTGCAGCTGCTCCAATCTGCTTATCGACTTACTGTCCCTTGTTCCAGCACTCATGAACAAGTTCCCAAGCTACTTGAACTATTCTACTAAGGACAGTACTGTATTCCTTCCCTTACCTGGAGAGAGCAATCCACTCTTTTCCAACAGAGAACCATGACCTTAAACTTGGAGGTGCTGATTCTCATCCCTGATGCCTCACACTCAGCAACAAATCGCTGGAATGCAAGCCAAATGTCACAATCAGACAAGCCAAAGAGGACAACATGATCTGCATAAAGTAACAATGCAACCCCCTTTCATACCATTTTTCCCTTTTTCCAAGTTACCAAGAACTGAATTCACAGGAGAAAGCAAGGAATTGCAGGAATCAGACTTGGTATGTATTTTAGTCCATAACTTATGGCACACTCATATAAACCTTCACACTTACTAAAATGATGGCAATTCAGAGACACCAATCAACCTGACAGCACATTAAGTTTTCATATTGACTTAATTGAAAATTTTATTTCAATTTGAATGGATGTTCGTTTTATTTAATGGTAATTATAATTGTGATCAACTGAAAGTTCGTTTGACATAGCAGTAGGAGTAAAGGTTACTTCTTGGTATAATATATGTATATTATATACCTGTGAAACTGTTTTGAAAGGGAATTTTAGGACACATGCAATAGTGGTACATTTGTATTTTACCAGTTATCTGAATGTTTGCTAACACATTATTATTTTAAATTTGACTTCTGATTTTACAGTGTACTAGTACTGGTATTAAAGTACTTTATGTTTCTAGCTATGGCAGAACACCTGGATTTTGAGATATCTGCAGGAAGACACAGGCAAAGATTGGCGCATGAAGTACCCATGTGGCATTGCAGCAAATGGGGGAGTTGTTAACAATTGTTATAATCAAGAAGTTAATTTGCAAGCATGAACTGGCCACAGATTATGAGATTAGCTGCCACCAAATTACTTTAAATGCTGAATGTGTTTAATGAGAAGCAGCCTAGGCTGTAATATGAATGTATTTTCTTATAAAAACACTACTGAGACATGTGAAATGGGCACATTGCAGTTTCTGATTTGAAGTGTGAAGGCTAGTATGACTTTGCCAGACATGAAGAATGAATATGTGCAATATTATGAACTTTAAACAGATGTATTGGAAATCCAAAGTGATTAAAATTATAAACAGCTAAGGTACTGGGAAGTAAATTAGTTCAATGAACAATAAAAAATTGCAAGACTCATCAAGAAGTGCCTATGCATGAAACTAAAAATGTGAAGCATTGAGTGTAATTTGAAATTCATAGCCCTAAAGGACTTGTTATTTCCACCTTTGTCTGCATATCAAAACTACCTACCCATTTAAGAATGTTTACCCCGCTGGGCAGTCAAAAGGACAGAATACAGCTTTGTGAAGTAAAATTCTTAATAATTTTGTAAGATGCAATTTACAATTTGGTGCAGTATCTTGTGATTTCTAGCTAAGTGTATTTTCTCTGCATAAAACATTAATCAGAAGGTAGGAATTTTCTTTATTTAACATTTTGAACATGAATATTAATATCAGCAAAGCTGGAGTTTGATCACAAACTTGCATTAAGCAACTAAGATTATTGCATTTCTTAAAAAGGAAATGTTCTGTGTAAACTGAATCTGTGGCACTTGCCTAATTAAAATAATCAAAGAATAATCAGGTAGCAACCAGTTCTGGTCACACTTCTATTTTCACCAACACTTATTCTAACTACAGTATCAAAACAGTCATTCCCATTTACCAAGCTCTACTTTTTAGTCTCTTCAATAATTCCAAAGAGCTTCATAGATATTTGATCTTATCTAAACCTTCTTGATTTGCTTTGACCCCTTGTTTGGATTAATTAATTTCCCCCCTTTGTCCACTGGTTGTCTGATTATGCCACCACTATCTTCATGTGTGTTGTCTAACATATGAATCAAATTTTGAAATTGTTGCTGATGGCCTTTGCTAGCCATATAATTTTATTTGAAGTAAAACACTTCCATGGAACCCAATACCTGTTTAGTAGTGACTTTTAAGAATCCCTAGAAAAGGTCAAATCTCTGGAGTTGAACACTGAACTCAACTGCATGACACAAAAATGTAGTGCAGGCTTCAAAATCAATCAAATTAATTTTACATTGGTTGTCTGTAACTAATATTCAGCTGTCAGTCATTTAAAACTGGAGAGCTATCTATTCATTTTCTTAACCGCTTACCCATGGCAGGGCCAAGAGAAACTGGAGTCTGTCTCTTCTAGTTTATATGTTGTTAAAATATTTAAGATTCATTTGTTTGGTTTTCTTTCTTTGTTACTTCATCTTTAATATTACTGCCTAATCTTATTTGTTTTTCTTTTCTTGTTACGTTCTCTTTGACATCTTGTAAAGCACTTTGAGCTACATTGTTTGTATGAAAATGTGCTATATAAATAAATGTTGTTGTGTGCATGCAGACACTGTTTCAAAGTTAGGCACATTTTAGTGATAGCTTTTCCAATATCCGTGGCATCTCCAGTGTTGTGAAGAAATCTACCATTAGCAAAAAGAAAACAATGATTAAAGTCTCAGATGTAAAACACTTCTCTGTCTGATGTTTGATGTCTGATTACATTTTTCTGGACAGAATATGGAGAAGGAGTTGTGTTTCTGTGTTAATTGTTCATTCAGAAAGGAACATGAGATTTTCAAAATTTCATCATCTTTTTCTGTTTCTTAAATCGTGCAGCTGGTACCAGCATTTCTGACAGGACATTTACAACCTTTGATCTTATCGTTTGATTCTCTGCTCCTTAATTTTTGATGTTGCAAAGTGTTAATCTTTCACGTTAATCTTGCTCTTTTGGGGATTAGTTTCCAGACGATGGTTGCTCCAGTAACTAAGCTGGATTTCATCAAATTTTTCTTTCACATCAAATCAAATCATTCATCATATCAAATCCTGAGTTTGTTAAAAAAAATAAAACAGGATTAGCAAGTTATCCTGATCACATAATTTCTACAGTGCTGATGTAGATGTGAGACTTTCTTCCAGAAAGAATTAACTGCTCTTGCAAACTTTTTGTGCAAAATGTAGCTGAGCTGCCAGAGTCTATTAGATCATATGTTTCTACACATTTTTCACTCATTTCAGATTTAACTTTACCTGGAGTCACAGCTAAGACACATTCTTTACCGGCCCTGGTAGCAGCACAAGTCTCTAGTGGATCCACAGAAATATGGGCAGAAGAAATGTTCTTCTTTTCTGACTTAGTGTTCTCCTTTTTAGGAGGTGTGGCTTTATCGTTGTTATCTATTTCCTTATTCATATGCAGAATGACTAGATGTAAATGAGAGCAGATTTGGCATTTAATTTTTTCTTCACAGTCTTTACAAAGATGTTCTTGTTTAAGGCACTTCAAACATAAGCCCTTAGATTTCAAAAAGTCAATTCTACTTTCATAAGCTATTTTCTGAATTGCACTGCATTTGTCAAGGTTGTGATTTTCATTGCAAAAAAGACAGTGCTTACCGCTTGTACGTCCAGCCATCCCCGCCTTTTTGACTGAGGTGTCTGTATCCCCTTTATCCTGTCCTATCCCTTTTAGCCTATCTTTTGGACATATTTCCCTATTTAAATGGCTTGAATGTGAGTTTGCAGATAGGCAATGTAAATATAGAAGATAAGCAAAACTGCTTTTTCTTGGGTTGCCTTTCGAAGGATACTTCCCTTGATCAGTCCTGTCCTTTTCCTACTTGAAGGTATGGCTTTGTAGGGCCGAGCCGTACGTGGGATCCAAAGCTGATGTTGCCTCTTCCTCCAGAAAGTTCACTAGAAGTGCACGTCTGCTCTCCATACTTTCAATACTCCAAACTTTGCATTACCACGGTGCTAATAGGTCTTGAGGAAGTTTGGAGACTATATAATGAAGGTTATCATTACTTTCAAATTGTTGTCCGCCTTGTAAGTTGGACATAATGTTCATACATCCGTCAAGAAAGATTGTATAAACCCTCAGACCTCCATCGGCTTTATTTGCAGCCATCCTTTGGCTTTTCTCATGTGTGCATCTGCTATCCGTAGCTGGTTTCCATAAAGACTTTCGAGCTTCATTCTGGTTTTTTGGAAACCTTCTGCTGGTGACAAGTATTTACAATTTTTAACAATCTATGAGGTGAACCTTTAGTAAACTGTGCCAAGAAGTCCAATTCAACCTGCTCTATCACCTCATTGATAGTTCGGTCAAATGCTCCAATAAAATCTACATATTTCAGAGGATCACCATCAAATACAATGGAACCTCGGGTCATGACCGTAATTCGTTCCAAAACTCTGGTCGTAACCCGATTTGGTCATGACCGTCTGGCCGTGTGCTGACTAATGCAGTTCTGGAATCTCAAAATGCCATGGTGGATGCGGTGAGAGATGTAGCCAATAAACTACGAAATATAAAGGCAGTATTGTGTGATATTAATCAAAAATTAAATCTCTTCAGGTATGGGCAAGCTACGAGTGACTGCCATATTATGTAGAATGCTACATGCTTGCACGATGCGACACACTTTCTGTGGACTATAGAGCAGCACTCCACCAGTCTTATCCAGGCGGCGCCAACAACCCTTAAGCTGCCCTATAGTACGTTCTATCACCTCCCGAGCCCGAGAGTGGAGGTCAGTGTAACGTCGCTCTTGTTCAGTCAGTGGGTTGGCGAGAGGGGTGAGAAGCCACGGCTTCAGCGGGTACCCACTGTCACCTAAGTAATCGTGTTATATGGTTACATCGTACAGATAACGTACGACTGTGATTAAAAGGTAGTAAATGTTTTATCTTACCAAGAAGCCAGCCATCACGCACCGCACTATTTTCAAGTTTGTTCCCTACACTACTATTTCTCAGGATGAATGAATTATGAGTTGAGCCAGGCCATCTCGTAACAACATTAGTGAGTTGCGTTTTCGCATCACTGATGATTTGCACATTAATAGAGTGAAAATGCTTTCTATTTAAACAAATTAATTCTGTGAAGGTGCCTTTATAGCAATGTGTGTGCAGTCAACCGCTCCAATTACATTGGGAAAACCGGACATTGCTGCAAATTGCGCTTTGATGTTTGCCTGTTCAACCAGAGTGTACGGAAATCTTATATATCTGCTTGACAAGCGGATAATACCATCCCATACAGCTGGCATGGCACGACTCAGTGAAGACTGAGTAATACCAGATCAGTCAGCCAGTTCACACTGAAAAGCTCCTGTGGCTAAAAATCCGAAAGTGGACAGAGCTTGCAAAGGAGCAGGTAGAGCATAATTCCTCAAAGTCTGCCTTTGTAAAGCTGGCGCCAGTTCAGCACACAGCTCCAAGAGGATTGCTCTTGGAAATCTAAACCGACTTAGAAGCCAGTCATCATCATGTGCCAAGAAATCAGTATGATCTCTGAATACGTGTTCTTTTCTAATCCTTCCATTTGTGATGTCCTCTAACAACACTAAAGCAGCCATGGCAGTGGAATAGTTTGTCCAATCTGTGCACAATTATATTGTTACAGATTGATTACAATCAGGTGCCATAAATTTATTAGCGATATGTGGTTAATTTCAGTGTATTTGATAAAGCCGGCATTGTAGATGTAAAAAAGAAAGGGAAACCACACAGGAACAGTAGCACTGGTTTGACGCTGGGTACTGCCAGTCTGCAAAACCGAGCAGAGAACTTGCGTACAGGGTATGAGCTACCGTGGAAATGTGTGTAGCTTTACGCCAAGTTTAGTTTTTATACATCGCGATTTGAGCATGGAAATGTTCATACGCAACATTTCTGTGCCTATGCATTGTTTATACATGAGGCCCCAGATGTCTGACTTTTGTCATACAACTCGATTAAACCAAAAATTTGGCAAATCTTGTAAACATATTAGTGTTCAAGTTAAATAGGACATTTTGTTTGTTTATCAACTAACGCATACAAGAGAATCAGTGTTTCAGTACAGATGGAGCCCATGCAGTATCTGGGAAATTAACTGGTTTTACTGATTGTACAAAAGCTGTTGTGCTCAACATGAAATGGACCCAATGCTGTATTTATTGAGAGGGATTAGCCTCTAAACCAACACCTCAGATAGTGAAAAACACATTGGACAATGTAATTAAACTAATAAATTGTTATCAAACAAATTGTTATTGTTTTATTATATTGTCATATAAATTGTTATCAAAACCTCAAAGCTCAACAATTTTCAATGTCCTCTGTGAACAAATGGGAATCAATCACATCCAACCCCTCTCTGAAGTCTGTTGTCACTCTAGAAAATGCTATAGCATTTCTCTTTCTTTGAGATACATGATGAGGTTCTTCTTTTCAAAGTTGAGAACTCTTCCTTGTTGTTCATGGTAGCCTATGTTTCGGACATTTTTCCCTATTTAAATGGCTTGAAAGTGAGTTTGCAGAGAGGTGATGTAAATACAGAAGATAAGATTTGAAACAACAGTCAAAAATCTTCACATTTCGGTCAAACATATTCTGAAAGGCGCTTATGTTTCTTTTGCTATCTTACAATTATTTTTCAGAACCTCACAAAGAAATTTTACCACTTGAGCCGCAACAACCTATGGATAAACAACTTTATTCATCAGTTCTTGACACTATTTACATCAGGGGTGCCCATCCCACACGCACAATCAAACGCACGAGCTACTGCAAAACTCCGGCTGTGATCTAGTTAGCCTTCCAATTTACTGTATATTGACTAAAGAAGGGATTAAAAAAAAAATGTTTGGGGAGGGTATGAGCTGGATGTGGAATTGGAAGAGGATTTTTTTTCTCACAATGTCACAATCGAAGTGCGTTTGTCTGATCTGTCAATCTATCATTGCTATTCCAAAGAAGGAAAATGTGGAAAGGCACTTTCGAACTGTTCATAAAAACTACGAAACTGAACTGAAAAAAAAGCACGTCCAATCCGGACATTGGCACTATACACATGCTGAGCAGGTTAGAGATTATCAAAGCAGTGGAATTCGAAACGCTCAAAAAATAAATTGTTGGCGCGATACACATGTGGAGAAAGTTAAAGAATATGAAAGTAGGAAAATTAGAAAGTATAGAAAAAAGAAAGTAAAGATCGCAGGAGCTCAAACAAACGGAAATTATTACTCGAAAAAGGGAAAATAATCACCACAGGCCAGTTGTCATTAAAAAAAAAAATCAGGATAAAGCGAAGTCAGAAATAAAAGACAGAGTAGAAAGCAAAGTAAAACGTCATAAAAAGGTTAAAAAACAAGGGGGCCAAACACATGCAGAGCAGGTTAGAAATAATGAAAACTGGAATTCAAAAGACTCAAAAATAACTTAAGCGCGAAAGACATAGATAGATAGATAGATAGATAGATAGATAGATAGATAGATAGATAGATAGATAGATAGATAGATAGATAGATACTTTATTAATCCCAATGGGAAATTCACAACATGCAGAGCAAGATACAGAATATGAAAGCAGAAAAAAAATAACAGTGTCAAAACTTTGACAGACGGTTTCAAGACTCAGCTTTACTTGACCCAATCGCTACATTTAAGTGCTATCCATTGAGGGAAGATGTTGAGGGTGATTCACCCGCATCAAAAATTGCAACACTGTTGCACCTAAAGCTCCTCTACAGTGGAGGATGAGATTTTAACACTTCAGGATGACATTCAGCTGAAGTCTGGAGTTCTTGGACAGTTTTGGAACTTACTCACAGAGAAAAAGTACCCAAACATGAG